>NW_025883768.1:0-1478 GCF_002878395.1 Capsicum annuum
AAATTAGATTTAGATATCCGCCAAGATATTATAAATATAATTTAAAATGAATAAAGTACAACAATACAAAGAATTAAAATAAATTATTTCTGAAAAACGTAAAGAATTAAAAATAAGAATAAAAAGACTATATTATAATATATTTGTCGGAGTTAATAAAAACTCAATAGATACACAAAAAGATGAAATATCAAAATTAGAATCACAAATAGATAGTTTAGAATATATATATCAACATGAAGTATTCACAATAAAATGAATAAAGAAGAATTTATAATAGATGAAAAAATATATGAAAACCACGAAGGATCAAAAATAAAAATAGTATTTTCTAATCTAGGAAGAAGATATAAGAAAATAGGTGAACATTTATATCTAATGTTAGAAAAAGAAGAATTAAAATTAGAAGATAAATTGACCGCAATGGTAAGAATAGAAAAAGAAAATGAAGAGATAGATAGGAAAAAGGAAATAGAAAAAATAAAACAACAAACTACGGAAGAAATACGAAAAATAGAAGAAACTAAAAATAGTAGGATTGCTGAATTAGAAAAAGAACTACAAATGTTAAAAGAACTGTATGAACAAAGGCAAAAAGAAAAAGAAGAAAAAGATAGAGAACAAAAATTACTGAACAAGATAAATCAATTTAAGGAAAAATTAGAAATAAAAAACGAAGAATTAGAAATAAATAATATAGATGTTGAAGAGACAGAGACAGATAATTATGATTTCGAAGATAGTGAAACATATACAGAAATATTAACAAATACAAAAAATTTAGAAATCAATGAAAAACAAAAAGAAATTAATGAGGAAAGCTTAGAATTAGAAAGTACCCACACAGAAATAAATACTCTTGATAAAAAAGAAGATGAAAATATAATACCTAAAACAACAGAAATAAGAAAACCTATATATTATCATAATAAGTTTAAAAAATATAATGAATATGACAAATGGACACCAAAATAAATAATTAATAAAAATTATAACTTTTTAGACCTAGACTGTGTAATAGATACAGAAAAAACAATACAATTATGGATAAGATATATGACAAAATAATTATTAGATAATAATATAAATATAACAGATGCACCAGAATATATAGAAAGAACACTAATAGGATTAGTAAAACTATGGTTTTCAAATTTAACTGAAAATAGCAAAAAAGTATTAAGAACTAATAAACCTACAGAAGGAACATCATCGACAACAACTAAACTAACACCTATAGAATTATTAAAAAAATATGAAACAGCTATAAAAGATGAATTTGGTAGTACGACAACAATAGAAGAAGAACAAGATGAAGAAAAAGATACAAATAGGAATTTAATGTTAAAATTAGCAATATGTAATATGTGTTATATAGATGAATATACTTGCGCATTTAAAGAATATTATTATAAAGGAACATATAGTATAGAAGAAAGTAAAGAGATAAGAAAATTATATTTTACTAAATTACCCGA
>NW_025883769.1:0-1624 GCF_002878395.1 Capsicum annuum
CTACCATGTGCTCTTGTAGATGAATCAGATACTCTCTAAGAATGCCCGGAGAGATTCCCAGGAGTTGCTTGATGAAGCATGCAACTTCTGCTGAAGTTGAAGCTTTTAAATTTGTATAACATATGTGCATCACCTCCAATTCAATTGGAATAATCTTTAAGAGTAGATTAGATAGCTTGAAAAGCCGAGAGTCTCTTTTAAATCGATCATCCCAAAGGAAGAGCCCAACTCTCTCAGCCATGAGTGGAAACTGAGGTAAGACATATTTAACAATATCTTGCTCAACATAACCATTCACTACCAGCCCATGGAAATCTCTCATGTTGCCGCACACATTCTGAAGAATCTCATACTGAGTCACCAATGGAAAAACCTGTTCCGCAAGGATCGTGGATATATAATGGAGGTTCAGGGGTAGGAAGTTCAACTGCTCGTCAGTTATGGTGGCACTTGGTTTAGAACGATGACATGAGCTGATACAATCATTGATATTATCCATGAGGCTAGGAAGGACATGATGAATGTTGTATTTACACTGGAGGTTGTTGTCAACATCATTCAAAATTTTTCGAAGCAGATTCTCAACCACTTGTCTTGAAGCACTCATTGTATTTTCAAACTGCTCCAAATCGGAATAAGAGAGCTGGACGAACGTACAAATAAATGCGAGCACAAACTTTAGCCCTTCGGTATGATCGGCCACGCTGACAACATTTTGATCTTCTTCATTCTTTAACCTCTCCATGAAATCCAGAATGTTGGCCATGTCCTTGAGAAGAGCAGAAAATGATACCTGCCAAATGACCAAACCAATGTTTTATTTATTTTCTATATTTATCAGAAATCAGAATATCAAGGAAATAAGATAACTCATTAAATTGAAGCTTTTTGTTGAATTTCATATCAGGAAGGAAAAATTAAATATTGGTTAGTACGGTTGTGAAGTTTATCAATGATTTTGGTGCTTACTATTTTTGAGATAAGTATTGAAAACACCCACAAACATGACACGAGTTATCACTTTAGTCCCCGAACTATTAAAAAGGGTTGCCTGGTGCACTAAATCTTCCGCTATACGCAGGGTCCGGAGAAGGGCCACACCACAAGGGTGTATTGTACGTAGTCTTACTTTGCATTACTGCCAGAGACTGTTTCCAAGGCTTGAACCCGCGACCTCCTGGTCACATGGCCACAACTTTACTAGTTACTCCAAGACTCCCCTTTACCAGTTACTCCATGGCTTTACCAACAATAGTCCCCTAACTCTTCACAACCTTAAAAACACACCTCGAGTTAACTAAGTGAATTTAAAAACACTCCTCTTATTCTACGCGTGCGTACATGTGGAATTTTCAGCTGATGTGTTATACACATAGATATATATAGTAAAAAAAACATTTAAAACATTTATTTTTTAAAAATAATTAAATCTTTTCCTTACCCTACTCCAACCCCACACTCCACTACCCTTTTTTTTTCAAGAAAAATAAAAATTTGATCTTACCCCCCGCTATTTTTTTAATTATTAAAATTATTTTGGAAATTAAATTAAAGTTTTTTGTTACTCTATCCCCACCCCCACCCTTGGCCACTCCACCCCCTAAAAAATATTTTTTAACTTATA
>NW_025883770.1:0-7416 GCF_002878395.1 Capsicum annuum
GGTAATAATGTAAGAAAAGTACTTCAAATTACAATAAAATTCTAAGGAGTCATTTGGTGTGATGGATAAGGTATAAAAACTCGGGAAAAAATGCATAATTATTTTATCTTGCGTTTGGTTGGAGGTATTGGTTAGTTCAGAAATTATTTATCCTACCATTTATATCTCGATAATGGGATAAGTAATCCCATGTACATGGTGGGATAACTTGTTCCCAACCAAATTACCCCTAAGACTTCTATAATATCTATGATTTTGAATGCACGAAAACATGCATTTAATTAGAGGGAAAAAGTATATGCACAATTAATTAAACTTGATCAAATTAATTTATGAATTTAAGTTCTCTCCATTGTCAGTGTACAAACTATTCTACACTATCAGGTAAACTTAACTTGCTATTGCAGGTTATCTATTTTTTTTTCTTTTTAAAATCTTTTGTAAATAATTGGGTAACATGTTATAGCAGGTCAAGTTAACTGATAGTGTAGAATATTTTGTGCACTGACAGTGCACAGAACATAAACTCTTAATTTATAGGTGTGTTTTAAAGCTTTATATCTCTTGAATTATCTTTGAAGGTGTGTAGACCACTAAAGCAATAACAAAAGGGTTATAACTTACAAACAATTTCATATTCCCTGCCACATAAGTAGTTGGTTAAGCACGAACTTTCCTCCGAGAATACGCAGTTGTCCCTAATAACTAAATTAAGTCAATAATAAATTCATTTTAATTAGAGAAAAGTAAACATTACATAAATATCAAACTTACAATACCTAATATCCACTCTAATGTTGTCATCCAATAAAATCATCAAACTTCAGAAAGACATCAAAATTTTGAAAAACCTACTTCAAAGCACAAGCGAATTTATCTCTTCAAATATATACACTATCATGATCTCTATTAATATATAACAAACATAAATATATATACACCTGAATTGAAGAAGAACTGCAACAATATAAAAAAAGATAATTATTAAACCAATAAACAAATTGAAAAAAATAACGCAATTAACATACTAACCTCAATCTGGGTTGAATTTTAGCCGTCCTATGGCGCCATGCACAATTTGAATCAATAGTTCTTCAAGTATTTGTGTTTGTCCAATAGCATTTGTTGTTTGCGTGCTCCTTGCATCGCATGCCCGTGCCCAAGCTTTGTTTGTTTGTTTGCGTGTTCTTTTCTTTTCTTTTTTCTTTTTCTTTTTTTTTTGCATTTGTTCTTCAAGCATTTATTGTTTGTTTCTCAAGCTTTTTTCTCCTAAACTCACCTCCTAAATCTGCAGTGATCATATATTAGCTTTATCTATCAAAAAGATTAATAATAAAAAATCAGCTTTGTTTGTTTTTACCTGTGAATTGTTCTCTTCTTTCTCAGTTATGACACACTGGATATTCTATGCTGAAAATTGTGAAGAAACTGTTGACGAAGTTGCATCATCAACCACGACATGTGCATGAGTTATATATATCTTCTCATTCTACTACTCCCAATTCTATTTTTCCTCCAATTTCGAATTGTAACTCTCGTAGATTCCTCCACCACTCCAAACTTTTCACTTCCGATCATCCTATATATTTCCTCCACCATTTTACCAAACGCTGCCGCCACCACATTCTCCCCCATTCTAGCTGAAACATCCACGAGCAAACTCTTATTGTAGACACCTAATTATGTCCCTCCCAAGTCCAATTTTATCCATTTTTTAGCTCACCACCCTCACCCATGTAATTTTCCCTCTACAAAATGACAAAAAATAACAACCCAACTAATTTTATCTTATCCTAACAACCTACCCAATCAAAGGCTTCCACCTCCCTACCCACTCATATTTTTTATCCCTTGGAGAAGAAAACAACAAAAAACATACAGAGCACACACACATATATACACGACACAACAATAATTTCAGGGGAGCTCTCAGATACACTATCACAAACAGAGAAAATATTTTTTGGCTTCCTTTTCTTCACCAAGACACCCTCACTCACCAAAAACCATACACCACATCACAACAAATCACGGACGGAAAAGAGGACTCCATTTTTTGGTTTCTTCTTCATGCAAAACAACGATAAGATCAGACACGCGAAGAGAAGGTAGTGATTGAGAGAGAGAGAGAGTCACAGAGAGAGAGAGAACGCAGGGTTTCGGGAGTGGTTTACTGTTCTGGCGATAGACTCGCCAGAATCATCTTCAGTCAGTTGTCTCCGATCGAAAATGCGTCGGAATCTTCTTCAGTTTTCTCCCTTTCATAGTTCGTCGGAGCTTCGGGGTGATGGGGAGGTGAATTGTAAGCTGTTGAGGTCGCCGAAGCTCCGGCAACATGAATACAGTGATTCCAAGCCACCTTCGTCAAATCCATCGTTAACGACAGATCAGCGACCAGTTCAAGAGACCAATACTTCAAAAACAGCTCAAGCCGCCTAGAAATCCACCAAAATCAATGAACCAGCCGCACCGCCAATCTAGTTTTCTCTAAAATCCAGCAAACCACTTCCTTCTCCGTTACTGTCAGTGCTCACCGGAGCTCCGGTGAGACACGAAACATCGGAAGAAAATAGGGGAAGGGGTCGTCTTGGGTATTTTGGGATTTGAGTTCGAGCTTCGTCCGTGGTTCATTGGTTCCGAGGCTCCCGTGTTGAAATCAGTTCAATTGGTCAAATAAAAGCCCCAATTTAAGGTCCATCTTTTTATCTCATTCTTATCCTTAATTAATTTTTATGGTTGCGTGTGTTGATTGCCATCGTCTCAACTTTTCTCTTATTTTATGCGTGATGTGAATGATGAATGTCGAATGATATTGATTGGGAATCGTTGAAATATTATCGTTGATTTGTTATGTTGAAATATTAGTTGAGAATCAATTTGGGGTGGAATGGATAAATCGCTAAAAGGATGAATAATGATCAATTTTGATTTATTGTTGTTTAGTTTAATTTGGTTTAAGTATGAATATTGTTGAACACGGTAGTATCATGATTAGGTCGTTAAGTCGATAGGAAAATTCTAGGTTTTGGGGTAGGCAACTCATAAGATTCTAATCATCGAATGTGTAAATATTTGTGTTGAGTGATTTTTCCTATTTTTATCGCATTAAAAATGTACTCATTTGGTCGGGGAATGCCCCGAGGTATTTGTATTGATTTATCCCGGCAATGCCTCGACATCTCATGTAACCGAAGGATGTTCGTGATGAAGGCCCGAAGCATCGGGTAAAGCATTGAAGCATAGTTTAGAGTGTAGGTTTACTTTTCAGTACCTTTTTTAATTTTCGGTTGTAATAATTGGATTGAACATTATATTTGAGATTTGTTTTGTTTCGTGTATTTGATTGATTGTTTTATGTGTTTTGTGTGGTTTATACATTTGTAATGTCAAAAATAGTTGATACACTCCACCAAGCGACCGTGGTCGAACCACGGGATCGAGGGATGCCTAATACTTTCCCCTCGGTCAATAGAATTCCTTAGTTGGAATCTCTGTTCGCGGATCAGTTTATAGAGTCAAAATCGTTTTGAAAAAGGATATCCAAAGGTGACTTGGCACACCTGGTTTATGCCAAGTGGCGACTCTGAATAAAAAATGTAAATAATCCTTTTTCGAAACAAATTTTCATTTTTTGTCACTTAAATAATAAAAACCCTTTCAAACTTAAAAATTTAATCTTTTTCGATTAAAAAAGGGGTGTGACAGCTCTGACGACTCTGTTGGGGATCTTTTCAGAATTAGGTCTTATTTTTGGAGTCGTATCGGCTTTGTTTGGCATTATGGGTGTATAAACACTGTTTGTGATTATTGTTTGCGTTATTGTTATCACTGTTGTGCATTTTCATGCTCTTTGTGTATAGTATTTATCCTATATGTTACCGTTTTTATATCTGGCATCATGTGTCTACCCCAGGCCTTCTTTCTGCAACAAGTCCGTAGTACACGTGTTGTACACGACCTCTAGTTGAGTCACCCTTATTTTAGGGGGGAGCCATCGGTGTTATGGAGTAGGTGGAAAGCAAAACAGCCACTATTGACCATACGCTCCCCCGAACAGCCTTGTTAGTGAACCACAACGTAGGTCAGCCTTTAGGTCATTCTTATGTGCATCATACTGAGACCTAGCGGGACCCACATGGCCCTTTGTAGGAGACTCACCTCTAAAGCAACCCTACGTGCTAACTGTTGCATCTTTAAGGGTAACGTGGTCATTTGACGGACTGATTTGGAAAAAAAAAATATTTGTTAGGAGTAAGGTGCGTAGGCAAAAAATGAAAAAGAAAAAAAAAAGAAAAAAAGAATAAAAAAATAGAAAAAGTGAGTCGAAAAGAATGAATCAAAAAGAGTTTCGTAGTTTTTAGAGTTTTTTTTGGCTTTTATTTTTCACAATTCCAAATTCGAAAGGACTTTTTGTACCTTTCGCACTCATTTCTCAAAAAAACATCAAAAAGATTTTCCTTTGTCTCGTTTAGCATGCATTCACAATTCGAAAACTTCAAAATGATTTTTTATTCATAGGATGTGTTTATAAAAGAAAAATGCAAAAAAAAAAAAGATGTTAGAAATTTTTTACATTTCGTATAACGAAAATACCAGAAAGATTTTTCTTTCATAGTTATTGATGTCATTTTTCTGTGAAGTATCAAAATGAAAACTCAAAAAATTTTATTAATAAGGTTCATCGTCTGTGTTTGGTCGTATCTCTTAAGTTAGGGTCTAGCCTGTTATTTAATCATTAATTGTCCAATCTGGACGAACTACGCACCCCAGATTCTCCTCTTTCGGGATGTGAGATACGTAGGCAGCCTATTGTTGGTTCGGGGATCTTATTTAAAAAAAAATTTAAATTTTTTTTTCACTCTTCATTTAGAGTAGGTGTTTCATGTACATCTTTAAAACAAAACAACAACAAAAAAAAAATTTCCCTTTAATAGGTTCGGGTTTCATTTTTCGCATGAAATTCAAAATCAAAAATCCAAAAATATTTTTTTGGTAATCATAGATTTCATTTTGTACAGAAATCTGAAAAATTCAAAAAGATTTTCTTCACTCTTCACTTAGAGTAGGTGTTTCATATACATCTCTAAAAGAAAACTACAAAAAGATTTTTCTTTAATAGTTTCAAGTTTCATTTTCCTATGAAATTCAAAATCAAAAATCCCAAAAGATTTTTCTTTGATAATCATAGGTTTCATTTTGTATAAGGATGTTAAGCCTAAAAAAAATGCAAAAAAAGAATAAAATTCCGTCAATTCTTTTGACAAATTTTTATTTTCTTTTCTTTTTAAAGTTTCAAGAAAAAGAAAAAAAAGAAAGAAAAAGAGTTTAATCGGCCATTTTGGCAAGACTTCACGAACTACGCACACCTGATTCTCCTCTCTCGGGGGTGAGATACGTAGGTGCCCTTCTAGGGTTTGGTGATTTTTTTTTTCAAAAAAAAAAAGGGTTTTGAAAAATTGTTGAACTCTAACGCATTTGCTATCTCTTGTCCAATTAGTTTAAGGTGGTTGGTTTGTGGCATTTTGGCTGGTCCTCCATATTTTTCCAAGTCACAGAGGAAGTTATGGCCAACAAGGATACCGAGTTAGTTGTCACTAATCAGATAGGGAGTTCGGGGAATGAAAATGTAGGAGACAATGAAGAGATTCGGAAATTAAGGCGGCAATAATAGAAATGCATCAAGCTTGGGCTAATGGGTTGCCGCCTCCTCTAGTTCCCACTGATAATCTGGAATATCTTTCTAGCTTGCCTCCCGTGTCACATGCACAATTTCCCATTTTTGTTGATATGCCACAACATGCATCAGGATCCACTCCGGCGCAACAATATCCAACCACTTCCAATGTTCATTTCCTCACTCCCCAATCCAAGACTACCACATACTCGGCTCCAGTTGTTGTTCATGCTTTTGCGGCGCCACCCCCACCTCCTACTTTTGATGTTCATCCACAAGTTGTGCCTCCCTACTCTACAAGAGAGCCTGCATTGAATATTTTTAGTGATCAGCATTATGCTCTCGAGCCTACATTTAAGTCGACTGGTCCTTACGATTGCCCTTAACCGCCTGAATTAACTCCTAACACTGAGAAACCTGTTACGACAGAAGAACAAGAGGAAATAGCCAGAAAATTGAGAAGTTTGGAACTGACTATGAAAAACTTGCAAGGAATTAGGGGCTACAAAAGTGTCTCATATAAAGATCTGTGCATGTTTCCTGGTGTACATCTTCCTCTTGGTTTTAAAATGCCAAAGTTTGAGAAGTATGATGGACATGGCGATCCTGTAGCACATTTGAGACACTATTGCAACCAGCTAAGGGGCGCTGGAGGGAAGGAAGAATTACTCATGGCATATTTCGGTGAGAGTCTTTCAGGTCTAGCTTCAGAATGGTTTGTTAACCAAGACATTGACAAATGGATTAGTTGGATGACCTAGCTAACGAATTTGTGCAATAATTTCAATATAATGTGGAGTTGATCCCTGATAAAAAATCCCTAACTAGTATAACAAAGAAGAATACTGAGAGTTTCAGGGAGTATGCGATCAGATAGCGCGAACAAGCTGCTAGAGTAAAACCGCCAATGAAAGAAAGCAAAATAGTGGAGGTGTTTATTCAAGAGCAGGACGAAACATATTATCAACACTTGTTACCTGCATTAGGCAAGCCGTTCATTGAGGTCCTTAAAATGGGGGAGATGATAGAAGAGGGAATTAAGACTGGTCGTATTGTGAGTTTCGCAACATTGAAAGCGACTACTCAAGTAATTCAAAAGGGTTCAGGAAGTGTTGGGGAGAAAATAAATGAGGAAGATACATCTGCAATTATAGTTGGACAGCAAGAAAGGTCAAGAAGACTACGTCGTCGTCGATCTCAGGCTCAAGCTCAAGTTTATGCCCAGGCTCCACATAATCACTCCCAAAATTCATTATACTCTATTCCTCCATATCCATATCCATTGTATAATGCACAACCACATGTTCAACCCTCATCTTACCCACAATGGCATACCCCAATGCCCCAGAGTCATCCTCTAACTCCACAAGCATACCAACACCCTTCTAAGCCAGATTTTCTATCCAAGCCAAACAATGAAATGAGGCAAAAGTCGAGAGATAGCTTCACACCAATTGGAGAGTCATATGCTAGTTTATTTCAGAGATTGGTACAGGAAGGAATAATTACTCCTCTCCTTGGGCACACCCTTAATCGGCGTTCAAGAAATTTTGATCCTAACGCACTATGTGCGTATCATTCTGAGGCTCAGGGTCATAGTATTGAAGATTATCGAGATTTGAAAAGAGAAATTAAAAAGATGATTCATGATGGATCAATTATGGTGCAGAACATTGATAGTGAGGGAAGCTCTAGTCATGCTGATATGCAAACCAGTGGCTAAGTTGTCAGGCTGAGCAATT
>NW_025883771.1:0-2843 GCF_002878395.1 Capsicum annuum
TCGTTGTCAAGTGACCCAATTTGAATTGGGTCGAATCTCAAGGAGTGATATTATAGACTTCAAACTTTATAGATGCTCAAATTCCTAAGAGATTACCCGAAATGCTAACAAAAATGACATGTAAAATGAAATGAGGGGATTTGTTTGGAAACTTTTCGCAATACACTTAACCAAGAACTTAATAAATGAAACTTTTACTTAGAATTCAGGGTTTGGGGGAAATCTTGGGATTATATCTACCTAGAGGTAATTCATATGGATTGGTGTTGGTTCATCATGAATTTTAGTTGTTAATCAAAGGATATGCTAGGTCGAAGTTCATTGGGGTCAATATTTCAACAAAACCACAACGATTTCACCTATTGGCTCTTTCGAGCACCTAACAAGTGTACACATTTTCATAATCACCCAATACCTCAATCAAGCATCCCTATTTCTAGGATGATGCTATCAACATGATTTACTCTCCTAATACACTTATTTCTAAGATTGCAAAAGGTAGTAAACCATAGGCTCAATCGTCCACCATTTCTTTGTCCCCCTATAACCCTCTTTCGAGGATGTTATAGGTTACCTAATATTCACCTTCATCTTTCTTTCGAGGATGACAAAGGGTTTCTAGAGTTTGGGGATTTCACCCATCAAACCCATTTGGAGATTTAGGGCTTTCACCTATCAAATTATAACCCTTAAGTGTTGGTGGAATTCATACTCAACAACTAATAATCATCCAAACACAACAATACCCATACATAAATTACACTCTAGTTCAATATAATCCCAAGACTAAATAAGTTAGTTACTCATTACATAGGAGAAAATAATTTTACTAAGTAATGCATCCATGGAATTCATAATAAGAGAGGGTAAACTAATCTTCAATTCCACACTTCAAACTTTCTAACTTCCCGTTTGACCAATACTTACAAACAAGGAATAATTAATAAAACCAATTTTCACTCTCTCTCTTTTTCTAGGGTTCTCTCCTCTCTCCACAAGTGTTTTTGAATTCCCCATTATAAGTTTTGCTTCAGCT
Source organism: Capsicum annuum (assembly GCF_002878395.1). NCBI lineage: Eukaryota > Viridiplantae > Streptophyta > Magnoliopsida > Solanales > Solanaceae > Capsicum > Capsicum annuum. The sequence goes on from NW_025883771.1 coordinate 1,037, forward strand.
GTCTAATTTAACATAATTCCCTTTACACATTTCTCCTACTAGGTCGCGGGCGCAGAGCTTTGGCTGCAATCGCGCGGTCGTGGTCACGACTATGATTGAGTTATCATATTTTGTCGGCCAAACTTGACCGACCGCAATCGCGTTCCACCATCTGTGACTACATTACTTGAGGCTAGATAAAGCCTCGTCTTAGATGTCAGTGATCGCAATGCACAGACCATGACCGCTATACCTGAGGCTCTTTTCTGAGTCTTCAGCTGCACTTTTCCTGTTCCCTTTTGATCGTCATAAGCTTCAATCCATATCTTTTAACCTAATCGACTTTATACTTGCAAAGAGTGAATATTATTTCGTTTTCTCATGAATATGTCTCATTTATTCATTCAAATTAGGTCAATGTTCACAAATCTTATGGGGGGATGAGTGGTAAAATCACCACTCATCAATACCCTAACTTAAAGCATTTGCTTGTCCTCAAGAAACACTACCTCTTATCATGAGACACAATCATTTAAGCCCAACCCTTATGCCTTAAAGATCACAATAACTTCAACTTTAGTCACAACCACAAATAGCTCATTGCACATGTGCTAAGCTAACTTCGCTACACCCTCTCCTTATGAAATACTAAAGCCAACGATACATAGGACTTCATAGAGCAACCAAGAAACAAAAACCAATACTCTAGAAGTTACTCCCTTTTTTACCACAACTAAACTATACTCCATTTGTCTCATTGCTAGGAGGTGAAAAGATCACCCACCTCAAATTGTTTCACATGCCATCCTCAGAAGAAAGAGAATTCCTATCATCAAACTACAAAAAATGTAACAGGTAATTCTAAGTTCACAAATTCTCTCTCACAAAAGAAATCTCAATGCAACAAGTGTTATACTATAGGCTTGACCCTATTTTCAATCGACACTACAAAGAAAGTAAATGGTTTGAGATCTCAAAGGACTTTCTAAGCTTGTAATGTAGGTTTGGGTCAGGGTGGGATATTGTTTGGGAAAAAAATGTCTAATCCCTTCCTTGAACATCAACATCATACTTTTCAATCATTCTTTTTTGACTATTGGCCACTCTTCTATATTTTCTCTCTTTTCTCATGTCTACAATTCACTTCCTTTGTTCACTACCTTACTTTTATCTCTTTTTCTTGAACCTTTCATTCAATTATATCCTTTATTGGATCCTTTCTTTTTCTAAATATTTATTTACATCACTTAGGCACCTTGGCATTCTACTAATACTTCGTGGCCTCAAACTTCTTGCTATCAAATTTACCACCCCCAACTTAAGCTTTTAGACTCAAGTTACATTTTCAAGTTCAATGAGGGTATGGTTCAAAAGAGGGATAAAAAGAATGGTTCACGGCTTGTAATGCGTTTTCCAAAGAAAGGTCCAAAGGCTCAAAGTGGGTAGCTAGGGATTTCAATTATGCATAGGAAGGCTTTTAGGCTAGAGTTGGTTACAAAATTACAAAGGTGACCTAAGGTCATTTCTCCAACAAAATACAATCACCATTAGCTTTAAAAGAATAACGTGGCAAGTTCCAGATAACACAAGTATACAAGGGATAATGCAAAAAAATCATACCACTCATGGAATGCAAAAACTCGCCAAGGAGATTTAATAGTCCCTCCCATTAAAAAAAGTGGAGTGTCCATTATTACTTACAAGTCAACAACTTGTGGAGTCACAAAAAGGAGAAAGAGATTTGTTACAAAGTCGCTCACATCCATGCCCTTGATTTTTGAAAAATTTTGGACCGAGGGAGTTATTTGTTTTACAACAAAACCATGCA
>NW_025883772.1:0-4083 GCF_002878395.1 Capsicum annuum
CCCCACTAAGTGGGAATACACTGGGTTTGTTGTTGTTGTTGTTGAGTTGGTGATAGTATGGCTAGAAACCTCACACGAAACAGACGATACTTTAGGTGCGTTTTTGATAAACCGTCTGGTCACTGGTGATAGCTCAGCCAGGAAGGCACACAACTAATAGTTCAAATATGAAACTCAAAAAACCGAGATACTATAGGTATACTTTTGTATTCACTTGTATGTGCAACATATACACATCAAATTAGCATATAAAATTCGCTTACGGCAACATCCTTTTGACAGCAAATGCGAACAGATAGGTACGGCGAACTGAATGAATCACTAGCAGAAGAAGATAACGTAGAAGATTTGGCGGCGGTCTGAATGTGTTTCCAATGCTGGTATTTTTCTTGCGACGGAAAAACAGAGGATTTGGAGAAGTGAATGAACGGAATTAGGCGGTGAACGCGGCGGCGGACGGTGAAGAAACGGCCGGTGATAATGGTACTGGTAGTGCAGTAAAAGTGTTTGAGAAAATGACCGCGAAGAGAAGTTAATATCATTGTCATGGAATGATAGTTGAGCTGTGTGTTTATTTTTGCGCCATATAAAAATTATTCATCCATTTTCAAACTGTACTAATATTGTTGGATATCTTTTGTATATACTGACTAATTCATTACTGTTGTAAAATAATAAAGAATAATAAGAGCGGAGAATAGACAGTGATTGTTATTTCTTCTCTCCGGGGGATGAGAGATTACTGTGCTTTAAATTGTAATAGATATTAAAGTAGATCTTGATAGACATTCACGTAAATGCATTTATAACACCCCCTTGAATGTCTAGATAGATAATGTGTTTTGTTAAAACCTTACTAGAAAAAATCTAGTAGGAAAAAAATCTAGTGAAAGAAAAAGAGTACATTTCTAACAATACGCATATCGACTGCTTCATTAAAAACCTTACAAGTAAAACCCAGTGGGACAAAACCTCGTAAGGGAAAAAGAGTACAGCGCGTATTAACTCCCCCTAATGAGAACATTATTGAACCTTTGCATTCCGATCTTGTGCACCATCTTCTTAAAAATTGTAATTGGAGAAGATTTGGTGAATAAATCAATCACATTGTCAGTTGAACGAATCTGTTGCACGTTAATATCATCATTCTTTTGTAACTCATGTATGTAGAAAACCTTTGGCAAAATGTGCTTCGTTCTATCTCCATTTATGAATCCTCCCTTAAGATGTGCTATGTATGCTGAATTATCTCTGTATAAAATTATGGGTAGATTGTCATATTTCACACCATATTTTTCTCGAATGAGATGTATTATGGACCTCAAACATACACATTCTCGGCTTGCTTCATGAATAGCTATTATCTCAGTATGATTCGATAAAGTGGCTACGATAGACTGCTTGGTATATCTCCAAGATATGGCAGTATCCCCACATGTGAACACATTGTATGTTTGAGATCGAGATTTATGCGGGTTAGATGAGTACCCAATATCAGCATGACCAGTAAGATCGGGACTGCAATCTTTAGAATAAAATAAACTCATGTATATTATCCCATTTCGATGTCTCCTAGTAAGAGTAGAAATATACCTTGCTAACAAATTAAGCAAAAGGCTATATTGGGTCTTGTAGTATTTTACAAGATACATGAGTGCACCAATTATACTAAGATATGGTACTTCATAATCAATCCAAATTGGTATATTTCTCATTTCATCAAATAATCTTATTTGCTTTTGAAAATTCTCCAAGAGTTTCAATGATACTCAAATCATCAAAGTATATCTTATGAGGATAATAAAAAGTTTCCCAGAAACTTTATATGCTTCAGGCATTTTGAATCCTTTAGGAATTTTCATATGGATGTTTGTCAAGTAACAATATCCAACATGTCAAGTGTAACATCTTCAAGTGTCTTGACTACAGATCAAATAAGTTTTACGCTTACCAAAATGCATCCTTTCAGGTCACTTGATAAATGTTTCTATGTCATCATGCTTAAATTAATGTAGAATTCAGATCCTCATAATCTTTTATAATATTGCGGCAATAGTGTATCAAAGATATCATCAACGATTTCTTATTTTGTATCGGTTCACAATGCGACATAACATTTTGAGATCTCATCACTTCATTATTTTCAGGTATCTAAACCTCTCATAAGGTTTCATGAAGTGTTATGTCGTAGGCTTTTCAAGAGCACATTGCTTTCTTATCATGATTATTTGCTCTTTCTCCTTTTCAAGGATTATTTCATTTGGAACCAATTGGTCTATCATGCTTCACGCATGCACTGACTTTATCCTTTAAGGTCACAAAATAGGAGCACTTGCAGCTAAACATGAGATGCTTTTGTCATTTGACTTGAATTAACTTTTGGATGAGGATCTGGTGATAATTCCTAAAATATTTCATAGCGCTTATAATTTCCCCCTTATGTTAGAAAAACTAACATATATCCTCTACTTCTTTGAGGAATTCATCTTTGTGCATTATGGTATATTCATTAATCGTATACCACACATTAAAATTATTAGATGGAATAATTGGTTCCCGACCTTGAACCAATTGAGAGGGAAGAAATAATCATAATTTATTGGTCTAGTGCATACAAGTGTTATTGCAATATATCATATTTCAGGCCAATACATGAAGTTTTGTTCTCATTAACAATGGTTTAGATATTTATTGAAGGCATTCAATGCTAAACCATCATCATCAAGATGAATTATCTTGATTACACAATCTGAAAGTCATGCTTAACTCAATTTTATTGAGCAAGCAACTTTATGAATGTCAAACTGTAGGTTGACAATAAATGTATATGTGATCATCTTATTGATGCATCATTTTAACATATCACATGATAGATGAACGGGCCCTTATTCACCATTTATAATTTTCAGATTTGAAGGGATCCAATCACAATATTAGTTGGTCCAACCAACTTATCACGAGAACAAACGACATAAATAATTCTTGAAGAATCTTCTAGTTCTTCAATACATGCACATCTTCGAGATGTCACAATCGTTCATATCAATTTATGAACTTTTATTCTAGTAAACTCCAAGTTTACCATGACATGTACTTGTTCTTTAGTAAATTTCAGATTTACTATTACATGAATAAATTTTAGATTTACTACTTTAGAAGTAGATTTCAAAATTATTCAACCTCTTTCGGAGGTGAGTTGTGATACAATCACAATCAAGTGTATGTTTGCATTAATAAGTTTCTCATTCCCCAGGAATGGAATATAATCGTGCCTTAAGCCTATCAAATTATGATAGCTTATAACCTCTTTCAAGATTTTGCTATTTCAAAAGCAAATCGAGGCATACATATGATGTAGAGAATTTTTCTCTAGTATATCTTATAATCATATAAGCGTGTGAAAATATCATCACTTTTGATGATCATTACCATATTGTTCCTCTACGTGTATATTCGTGCATTCAATCACTTATCTTCTTTCAGACATATTATGCACTGCTACCACATACACCTCAAGAATGAAGTAAGTTGTCATATTTCAGACTTATCATATATTGTTACCACATTCACTTCATGGATGGAGCATATTCAATGGGTCGAATTTCATGACTTTTCATCAAATACCCATTATTTTGTCTAAGTCATCATAATATCATCAGTATGGTATATTGAGATTCAAACTCAATATCTTATCCATATAAAGATGTCTTAGACATATATCGATGGGACTTGAACCCAACACCTGATCATTATGGTGCATCAAAACTTTAACTCAATATCTTACAATCTTAGAGTGATGTGGCAAGAATCCACTGTAAAATTAAACCATTTTTTATGGTTGTAACCTTAAACGAATTTATTCATAAGACAATTATAAAAAATACCACTACCAATGGCCTTATACTATTTTCTAACTCCTCGGAAATCCAAGTATAACAAACATGATGTATCCAATTTATAATATTATTGTAGAATATATTTTACAAACATAATATATAAGCAGTATCTATTATTAACAATAAGAATTAGGACATGTCAATAATATATTTACCTTTACTATTAGAAAATAGTAATAGTATGCAT
>NW_025883773.1:0-1113 GCF_002878395.1 Capsicum annuum
CAGGTAGTGGAGGTAAAGAGGATCAACGATAGGTTGATGACTATTAAGTTGGTCATTCGGGGGTTTACCCTGAACGTGTGTAGTGCTTATGCACCGCAAGTGGGATCGGAGGGGGAGGAGAAGATGCGGTTTTGGGAGGCTTTGGAGGAGGTGGTGAGATGCGTGCCTAGTTCGGAGAAGATTGTTGTAGCAGGGGTTATCAACGGGCACATCGGGGCACTACTGGGAGGCTTTGGTGACGTGCATGGTGGTTTTGGTTTTGGGGAGAGAAATGAAGAGGGGGCGACCCTACTGAAGTTTGCGAGGGCCTTTGGGCTGGTGGTGGTGAACTCGGGCTTCCCGAAGAAGGACGACCACCTGATCACCTTTCGAAGTGCGGTAGCCAGGACTCAGATCGACTTTTTATTGCTTAGGAAAGGGGATAGGGCGTTGTGTAAGGACTGTAAAGTCATTCCGAGTGAGAATCTTTCGACCCAGCATAGGCTCTTGGTTATGGATTTGGGTATAAACAAGAATAGAAAGAGGAGGACTAAGGAGCGTAGACCGAGAATTAAGTGGGGCGACCTGACGCCAGTGAATGCGTGGGAGATAGGGGAGAGGTTGGCGGGAATAAGGGTGTGGGAGTGTAAGGGGGACGTGGATAGTATGTAGGACAGGGCGGTAAGGTGCATCAGGGAGAATACAAGTGAGGTATTGGGTGTTTCTAGGGGCCGGTCCGGGCACCATCGGGGGGATTGGTGGTGGAATGAAGAGGTGAAGAAGAAAGTGGGGACCAAGAAAGGGGCGTATGCTAAGTTGGTGGAAAGTAAGGACGAAGAGGAGAAGCGGGTAAACAGGAAAGAGTACAAGCTAGCGAGGAAGGAGGCGAAGTCAGCAGTCACTGCAGTTAAGACGGCCGCTTTTGAGAGCTTGTATGCAGGGTTACAGGGGAAAGGAGGGGAGAAAAAGTTGTTTAGACTTGCTAAGGCTAGGGAGAGGAAGGGTCGTGACCTCGATCAGGTGGGGTGCATTAAGGGGGAGGACGAGAGAGTGTTGGTGGAGGACGGCCACATTAAGAAGAGATGGCAGTCGTATTTTCATAGGCTCTTGAATGACGAAGGGGATAGAGCTATT
>NW_025883774.1:0-2273 GCF_002878395.1 Capsicum annuum
AAAGAATCTCAACTTCTACACATCTACTCACTATCTAGGAAAAAAGAAAATTTTATTGTTGTGCTTCACAATTGTAACTTGACTTGTTTTTTCCTTTGAATCAGCTTCTTCTCCAGCATAAGACATAGCAATAAATTTTGACTCCATTATTGATTGAGTAATACATGTCTACTTCTTTGATTTCCAAGTTATTGTTACTCCAGCCAAAGTGTAAATTCAAACAATAATAAATTTAGAGTAATTCGGATCAAAATTTCAAGTAGCACCATTATAGTTTTCAGAACTACTAGAAAGGTAGAATAATACAGGCCAACATTAATTGTATCCTTCTGTAACAACCCGAAATCACCTCCCGGGACGTCACTTGGTGCTTAAGGCTACAAGTAGCCCTAAGCTAACCCTTTGAGCCCGTCACCACATATAATGACTCATTTCAAAAAGAAATATACAAAACACGGGCACTGTCATATACCAAATGAAAGGAAATACGAAGATAATACTCAGTCCAAACAACCACAATACTAAAAATCTCAACACAATCACAATCTAATAACTAGTCTGACAAAGCCTCTACTACTCCATGAACTAGAGAGTCATTGGGACAGATCCCCAACTGACTCAAACTGCACTAAAATTAATAACATAACCACTCAAATTTTATTGTTGTGCTTCACAATTGTAACTTGACTTGTTTTTTCCTTTGAATCAGCTTCTTCTCCAGCATAAGACATAGCAATAAATTCTGACTCCATTATTGATTAAGTAATACATGTCTACTTCTTTGATTTCCAAGTTATTGTTACTCCAGCCAAAGTGTAAATTCAAACAGTAATAAATTTAGAGTAATTCGGATCAAAATTTCAAGTAGCATCATTATAGTTTTCAGAACTACTAGAAAGGTAGAATAATACAGGCCAACATTGATTGTATCCTTCTGTAACAACCCGAAATCACCTCCCGGGACGTCACTTGGTGCTTAAGGATACAAGTAGCCCCAAGCTAACCCTTTGAGCCCGTCACCACATATAATGACTCATTTCAAAAAGAAATATACAAAACATGGGCACTGTCATATACCAAATGAAAGGAAATACGAAGATAATACTTGGTCCAAACAACCACAATAATAAAAATCTCAACACAATCACAATCTAATAACTAGTCTGACAAAGCCTCTACTACTCCATGAACTAGAGAGTCATTGGGACAGATCCCCAACTGACTCAAAATGCACTAAAATTAATAACATAACCACTCAAATACTGAAATATCTGAAGATAGGCCCTCGAACCATGAGGACTCACTTCTGGAGAAATGTAGACAAAGGTACTTGGGAATCACTGACGAGACTGGGACTGAGCACCTGAACCTACATTATAAGATAATATAGCATATAGACATATATGTGGATCAGAACTTGAGAATGTACTGAGTATATGGGGGTGTATGCATTTACATAAAACAATATTAATACTCTTTAATCAAATCATGCATGCAATAGGAATGACTCACATGGCTTGAATAAGTCAAAATGTAAAGCTCATAAATCATGTATGACGAAGAATGTAATACAAATCTCGTGAGTCATTATACTTTAGCTTTAAAATCTGAACTCTTCTCTTATTCTCATTACTCATAGGCTGAAGAAAACTTTAAACAATACTTTCAACTCATGCATATATCTCATGGGGAGTAAAACTTATTTAATGCTCAAGAACTTATAACTCTTTTGAACTCAAACACTTGGAACTCGGAATCATATAACTTTGATTTGAAAACAGGTGATCAACTCGTATTAGTATAGAAAACTACTTCTTTCTTTGGAAAATACTCAAAGAAGTTCATTCATTTTAGAAAAATATCTCATCCCAAAGCTTTAGGAAAAATATTTTATCTCAATGGAAAAATACTTTAGTTTAGGGAGGTTCTCTTAACCAACATAAACCATGCGAGCTACATGGAGTCCAACGTATTATCCTTCTAAGGAAGAAACCTCACGTTGGGGAGAGGCGTCATACTCTTGCCAAGGAGTATAACCTCAATCAGTGATCACTTATCTCGGCCTCGGGCCCTATCATCTCGACCTCAAGCTTAAAATCTCAAACCTACGATTGCACGTAGTTCTGGAGTAAGAAACCGTGGTAACCTACCCAACTCGGTGCTAAATACTACTCCCTTTAGTTTATCTCGCTCATCTCATAGAAATTCACTTTCAAAATAATCTCGTGGTTCATAAAAATGCAACAATCAAATCTGTAATCTCATGTGGTAGA
>NW_025883775.1:0-1999 GCF_002878395.1 Capsicum annuum
GTGACACAAGTTTTAAATATTGAGTAGAGGTGACAAATTTAAGATTTTTGTTAATGACACTAATTTCAAAACCCTCAAGTTTTATTATTTACACAAAGATTCCTACACCTATTGACACAAAGATCCCTACACTATCACCACCACTCCTCCTCCACACACTTTTTGTTGCCGCCGCCTCCCCTCCCTCTACTATCACTATCACTACCATTGTCACCACTTTCAGATTCACCATTATTTCCTCCCTCTATATAACTATCGCCTATTTTTCTTCTTTCTCCTCCACCACAGTCGCTATCAACACCACAACAAATGGTATCTTCTTATTCGACGTCACCACCAACACCACCACCTCCATTTTTACCATAAATATCAATTTTTCATGGGCTCCTTCTCCAATCAATTTTTTTTTAGAAATTAAGTAAGTATCGAAGTTGCTTCAGTAATAGCCGAAGTTGGTGCAGCAATTTCAATAGTTGATGTAGCAACTTCGATAGTTGTTGCAGCAACTTTGATAATTGTTGTAACAAAACAACTAATAGTAGTTGTTGTAGCAATTACCGTAGTTGCTAAAGCAACTCTCGTAGTTGCTGAATTTGCTGAATTATTTCCACATTTATTTTTAAAAGAAATCAAAAATTTTCTTTACAAACTTTTTAATCTTTTTTTAAAATAGTCCATAAAAATTAAAAAAGAAAGAAGAACGAAATAAAAAGAGAAAGAAAAAAAATAGAGAAGACGAAAGAAAAAGAAAATCTAGAGAGAGAAAAAAATAAGAAGAAGAAGAAGATGGGAAAAAGCAATTTGGAGAGAGAAGGAAAAAAAGAAGAAAGATTGAAAGATAAGAAAAGGGGGGAAATTTGGAGTTGGAGGACTTTTAAAAAATTTAAAAGTTTTTAAAAATTATACTTTACACGCCAATTAACTTAATCACAATTTAAATGAAACTTTGACCTTAGCTGGTCAAAGTTGTCACCATTTTTAATTTAAAGACTTTTTTGTCACCTCCTACCAAATTTTCTCCATAAACATTGTACAAAGGATCGATTACTCAAGAAAAGGAGAAGAAATTTTCTGCATTCTTTTGTCTTTCTTTTTTGTAGTTCTTTTAATTCCTTTCAATTCTTACATGGTATCAAAGCAAGGTTGATTCAATCATCTTGTCTCAAATTCTCATGTTCGTTTCTCAAACTCAATCATCTTATCTCATATTTTTAATCATGTTCAATACCCAAAATAATTTAATTTTGTGCTAACTGTAAGAAATCAGGTCATACAGTGAATAAATATTACAGAATTCATGGGTTTCCTGCTAAATTTAAATTTGTAAAGAAGAGAAAATATCAAGAAAACATTCAGGTCAACAACAATTTTAAAAGTGCTAAGGAACACCTGGACAGTAGTGTTCCAAATATCAGGTCCTTAACTCAAACAATTGTGAGACAACTGTTGGAGCTTCATCAGTAATTAAATATTGCAAAATAGGGTGGAAATACTCCTCAAACTTCTACCAATGTGAGAATTGTAGGTAAAACTAAGTTTTTCAATTCTTATGCACACTTGGCAATCATTGACAAAAATTCTTGGATATTAGATAGTGGAGCTACTCGGCGTATGACTCACAATAAAGAAATTCTTTCAAATTTTAAGGCCTTGCCTAGAGCACTCATGGTGAATCTTCCTAACTCATACAAAGTAAGGGTAACTCATTCAGGAACAGTCTGTGCATTACCAAATCTTGTCTTGCACAATATTTTATATATAGCTCCTTTCAAGTACGATCTTTTGTCTATAATGAAATTGCATAGAAAACTCAATAACTATGTATTATTCACTCCTACTTCTTGTTTTACGTTTCAAGGCCCTTCTCTGAAAAGTCCTTTGTAAATTAGTGGAGAAAATGGAGGACTCAACATACTCAAATCAAGTCAGTTAAATATTCTTCCAAATGTGCAAGTTAAGAAAATCTCAAGTCCCAGTTTAGGCCTTAATTCAATTTCTT
>NW_025883776.1:0-1442 GCF_002878395.1 Capsicum annuum
TAACGGTGATGGATCTGTCGATGAATCAACTCTCAAATGAAATTCCTAGAGAAATCGGAGGCTTGCAAAATTTGGCGTACCTTTCTTTGAGACACAACAAGTTGCAAGGAGCTATACCTGACTCAATGAGCAACATGGTAGGTTTAGAATTCCTAGACCTTTCTTACAAATAATATATCATGAATCATTCCCATGTCTTTGAAGAAACTTCAATACCTCAAGTATTTCAATGTTTCAGACAACCAATTGTACGGTGAAATACCCTTGGGAGGGGGGGGGTCCTTTCAAGAACCTCTCGAGTCAATTTTTCATCTACAATGAAGCATTGTGTGGTTCTTCAATAATACAAGTCAAATGGCCACCCTAATTTTTGAAGACATGATTGGAGACCATCACTTAAAGGCTCAAGACTTGGTCACCCCGAGGGCACAAGAATATGCAAGGAAGACCCATTTTGAGCCTACCATTCATCAAGGCCATGAGTGAAAGATTTCTTGGAGCATTGAAGACCTGAGGATTCACGGTTTTGGACACTTAATAGCTCACGGTTTTGGGCCATCTTCATTGAGGGCATTTTGGTCACTTCACTTTGCCCAAAATGCACTCCATAGTCACCCCTCTCATTAAGGGTAGTGTAGTCATTTTCCTTCTTTTTCAATGTAATATAAATAGAACAAGATAGGGTTTTTAGGATTTAGTTTTTTATTGATGTAAGACAAACTCTCTCTCTAGTGTGAGAGTGTAACACCCCTTAGTTGTAGGGCTTGGAAAAGCCACCAATCCTTAACTAGGGCTGCCCAAGTGTGGATATCACTTATGTTGAATTGTTGGCTTGATACGTTGGTGTTTAGAGGAGGTAACGTCCCTCTGTGTCAACGTTAGAGTTAGGTTTGTGTCATGGGTAGTGTTAAGGGTCCAAGAGTCTCACAATTCTTTGGTTCTTAAGATTGTCCCTTCATTTGGTCTAACTATCTATCTTGTGTTGTTGTTGTAAGTTTCAGCTTTCTTGTTGTTGTTGTTAGTGTAACCCGTGAGTTTCTTGTTGATGTAATGTTGTTGTTCTCATATTGTGTTGATAATATAGTTTGTGGAACGCTATAAATTAGGTGTTAAACACCACAATACTTTGTGTTCTTGTTGTTGTTTTTGAATCCGAGAAGGGTCATCCAAAAGGGTCCACGATTTCTTGACTAAGTGGACTGTTTTGGGTGTTTGTGTTTTGCCTTTCCTTGTCATTCTTGTATCATTCAAGATTTAGTGTCCCGCCATTCCCCACTTCATCAAAGCACAAATCAAATAAGAAAAAAATTCTAGTTCATTTTCTTTTGCTCGCAATTGCAGTTGTGATTGTTCCTATGGCCTTTGTGCTTCTATGGATAAGGTATAGAAGAGGTAAAAGTGCTCCTCAGCAAGCTGATTCATTGTCTACCATAATAAGAGAA
>NW_025883777.1:0-3109 GCF_002878395.1 Capsicum annuum
TTAAAATACTACTTTAAATAATATACATACAACATATATACACTAAATATATACTACTTTAGAAAAAATATACACATGTATACTTTAAATATATGCTAGTTTAGATTCTATAGAAAATATATGGACATATATACGTACAATATATACATTATATATAATACTATTTTAGAAACACATACACATATATATGTTAAATATATGTTATTTTAGTCTATAAAAAATATATACACATATATGTAGAATATATACTACTTTATATACCACTTGAAATAATATACATACAACATATATACACTATATATATACTATTTTAGAAAACATATAGACATGTATGCGTTAAATATATATTACTTTAGAGTCTATAGAAAATATATACACATATATGTAGAATATATACTACTTTAAATACCACTTAAAAGTTGAAAGATATATACATTACATGTTATATTACTTTTAAAAACACATATATACATACAAGATTACAATATATGCTACTTAATATAATAGTACTTGAAGTTTTGAACATATATTCATGATATGTTTTCATTATATTTGGACTTAAAAGATATTTATTTTTTCATTATGTGTATTTATGTTTATTATGTTTATTACTTCGTGTAAAGTTTGATAGTAATATATTAAAGGTATTTAATTTAAACTAGAAATACAAGTTAAATGAAAAAAATTACAAAGTAAGGAGTGAATGAATGTTGTATTTTATTGATTGCAAAATGATCCAAAACTTATAATTTACATGAATGAAAAATCTACAAATTTTTCATCATTTTTTTCAACTCATGCATGTTAATATTAATGGGAATTGCCATAGGAAAGTCAAAATCAATGGGGGCAAAACCATGCATTGGACTTGATTGTGCTGAGTTCTCCCTTGAAGTCATAATTCCCCAGGATTCTATTCATCTTTCGGCTCCACCCCCATTCCTTGATTTCTTCGTTCCGCTCTAATCCAATATTTAAGGTAAACTAGAACATTTATAGCATTGTTTCCCAATGAGTGTCGGTTGTCTCCAAATTATTGTCGTCTGTGACTAAAAGCGTTCTCTGACGCAATAGTTGACATTGAAACATTCAATATATCTCTACCTAATCTTGAAAGCACAAGGTATTGTCTTTCATTATTTTTCCATGAATTCAACGCGTTGATCCTTGCTCTACGATCCTGTATCGACTGTCGAAAATAATACTTAAGCTCTTCCCAAGAACTTGTTATATATGTTGAAGTCGCAACCCTGTCCCAAATATTTAAATCATAAAAGTAATTAGGAAAACCACAATGTGCTGGCCTTTTAGAAGTGATGGCTCCTCGAAAGCTTGAGGAGCAATAATTGGAGTGATATGTGCTGGTATAGCTACATCAAGTAAATCGGCATAATGGTTATATATTGTTCCCTTGTAACTATTCGCATCACTCATAGTCGTAAACAAAAAAGGTTCTTCTTCAGGCTCTATCTCTAAGGCAGTATAACTAATAGAACTAAATTCGAACATAGTATTATATTTCATACATGAATTTAGCGGATAAAAATATTTTTTAAATTAAGCAAACATAGCACTAACAGCTTTTCTATAACCTTCTCTATCTTATATTCTTTAAGCAAACAAGAAATGTCGGCTAAATAAGCTAAAATACTACAAATAGTAGGATAATAAGCACCAGAAAATTTCATTGTAAATATATAAAAAATTTTCAAAAACTGAACAAGATCATCAATTGTAGCCCAATCAGAATCATGTAGCATACACTCAGGAAAAGAATCAGAATATTGATTAAAAATCATTGTAATAGGAACTTTATACGCAAGACAAAGTTTTAAATAAGTAGCATTCCATCTAATATCACATTAATATCGGTCTAAATCCATTTTATTCATATTGAACTTTAAATTCTCTCACTCTTTTTTTTTATTGATTATTTCCTTGAATAAGGCAATAGCAAGCTAGACCTTTTCAATATAAAACTCAAAAAATTCAAGACCATCTTTTACAATTAAATTATATATATGACAAGCACACCTAACATGAAATATTTCAGGTAACGAAGGAGAAAGGTCAACTTTTAACTTGTCAATAGCAGTCTTGTTGTTAGATGCATTATCAAAAGCAATACATAAAATTTTTCTTTCAATACCATAATATTCTGCAACTTTAGTAACAGATTCAGAAATAAATTTTTCAGTATGCCTACGATCTTCATCATACAAAAAACTAGAATACATTTTTGCATAACAAAATTATTATCTATCCAGTGATAAGTAATTGTTAAATAATCATTTTTATTAACATCACAACCAAGATTAGAAGTTACAGGGATTCTACATTGAATATTTTTTAATAATATAGATAAATAATAAATATATTGTACATGGAGTCTAAAAATAACCGTCCGATAAGTACTTCTAGGAATACCATTAAACATAGAATTATAAATTACTTGAATCTAATGATAAAAGCATCCGAAGAAGTAAAAGTGAAAGGTAAACAATCCACAGCTATCATTTTTGCAATTTCTTCCCGGTCCTTTATTTTATTATAATTCTAAATTAATTTAACGATTTTTGGGTTCAATCTAGTTTGTGCTAGCCCACCAACAACCTCACCACCTTGTGCAATAATTAAATTTTGATAAAAGTCAAATGGCCGCCTTAGCTTTTAATGACATCTTTGAAGGCTAACATCTAAAGGCTCAAGACTTGGTCACCCCGAGGGCACAAGGATATGCAAAGAAGACCCATTTTGAGCATGACTTAAAAGAAATCCCGTGTGTGGAAGGTTTCTTGGATACTTACATTGATGTTAACCTGAGAACCACAAGCCTTGAAGTATGAACTATACTCGATTTTGAGAGCATTGAAGAGGCGTCATTCATTTAAGTTATAAGACACCTTGGCTGCTCCTTCATTAAGGGTATTTTGGATATTGTACATGGTGTATTTACACACCATAGTCGCCCTTCTTATTTAGGGAAAGGTGGTCTTTTTGTCTTCTTTTGTAATATACTATAAGTAGGACATCTTAGTTCTTCTCTCTTTAGTTTATGAAGTATGAATGTATGAAACATTGAAAATCCTCTCTCTTGAGATTAGAACAC
>NW_025883778.1:0-4326 GCF_002878395.1 Capsicum annuum
ATATCTTCAAGAGAAAACTACAAAAAGATTTTCCTTTAATAGTTTCAAGTTTCATTTTCATATGAAATTCAAAATTGAAAACCCCAAAAGATTTTTCTTTGGTAATCATAGGTTTTGTTTTGTATAGGTATTTTAAAAGTAAAAAATGCAAAAAGATTTTCGTCAATTCTTTTGACAAATTGTTATTTTCTTTTCTTTCAAGCAAAAGAATGAAAAAAGAGTTTAATTAGTCATTTTGGCAAGACTTTACGAACTACGCACACCTGATTCTCCCCTTTCAGGGTGAGACACGTAGGCGCCCTTCTAGGGTTCGGTGATTTTTGTTCAAAAAAAAATTAAAAATAAAAAGAGGTTTTGAAAATCGTTGAACTCTAACGCATTTGCTATCTCTTGTCCAGTTAGTATAAGGTGGTTGGTTTGTGGCATTTTGGTTGGTCCTCCATATTGCTCCAAGTCACAGAGGAAGTTATGGCCAACAAGGATACCGAGTTAGTTGTCACTAATCAGATAGGGAGTTCGGAGAATGAGAATGTAAGAGATAATGAAGAGATTCAAAAATTAAGACGGCAAATAATAGAAATGCATCAAGCTTGGGCTAATGGGTTGCCGCCTCCTCCAGTTCCCACTGATAATCTGGAATATTTTTCTAGCTTGCCTCCCGTGTCACATGCATAATTTTCCATTTTTGTTGATATGCCACAACATGCATCAGGATCAACTCCGGGGCAACAATATCCAACCACTTCCAATGTTCATTTCCTCACTCCCCAATCCAAGACTACCACATACTCGGCTCCAGCTGTTGTTCATGCTTTTGCGGTGCCACCCCCACCTCCTACTTTTGATGTTTATCCACAAGTTGTGCCTCCCTACTCTACAAGAGAGCCTGTATTGAATATTTTTAGTGATCAGCATTATGCTCTCGAGCCTACATTTAAGTCGACTGGTCCTTATGATTGCCCTCAACCGCCTAAATTTACTCCTAACACTGAGAAGCCTATTATGACAAAAGAACAAGAGGAAATAGCCAGAAAATTGAGAAGTTTGGAACTGACTATGAAAAACTTGCAAGGACTTGGGGGTACAAAAGTGTCTCATATAAAGATCTGTGCATGTTTCCTGGTGTACATCTTCCTCTTGGTTTTAAAATCTCAAAGTTTGAGAAGTATGATGGACATGGCAAACCTGTAGCACATTTGAGACGCTATTGCAACTAGCTAAGGGGCGCTGGAGGGAAGAAAGAACTACTCATGGCATATTTCGGTGAAAGTCTTTCAGGTCTAGCTTCAGAATGGTTTGTTGACCAAGACATTGATAAATGGATTAGTTGGGATGACCTAGCTAACGAATTTGTGCAAAAATTTCAATATAATGTGGAGTTGATCCCTGACGAAAAATCCCTAACTAGTATAACAAAGAAGAATACTGAGAGTTTCAGGGAGTATGCGATCAGATGGCGCGAACAAGCTGCTAGAGTAAAACCGCCAATGAAAGAAAGCAAAATAGTGGAGGTGTTTATTCAAGTGCAGGACGAAACATATTATCAACACTTGTTACCTGCATTAGGCAAGCCTTTCATTGAGGTCCTTAAAATAGGGGAGATGATAGAAGAGGGAATTAAGACTGGTCGCATTGTGAGTTTTGCAACATTGAAAGTGACTACTCAAGTAATTCAAAATGGTTCAGGAAGTGTTGGGGGGGAAAGAATGAGGAAGATGCATCTGCAATTATAGTTGGACAGCAAGAAAGGTCAAGAAGACCACGTCGTCGTCAATCTCAGGCTCAAGCTCAAGTTTATGCCCAGGCTCCACATAATCACTCCCAAAATTCATTGTACTCTGTTCCTTTACATCCATATCCAGTGTATAATGCACAACCATATGTTCAACCCTCATCTTACCCACAATGTCATACCCCAACGCCCCAGAGTCATCCTCTAACTCCACAAACATACCAAAACCCTTTTAAGCCAGATTTTTTATCCAAGCCAAACAATGAAATGAGGTAGAAGTCGAGAGATAGCTTCACACCAATTGGAGAGTCATATGCCAGTTTATTTCAAAGATTGGTATAGGAAGGAATGATCACTCTTCTCCTTGGGCACACCCTTAATTGGCGTTCAAGAAATTTTGATCCCAACGCACGATATGCGTATCATTCTGAGGCTCAGGGTCATAGTATTGAAGATTGTCGAGATTTGAAAAGAGAAATTGAAAAGATGATTCATGATGGATCAATTATGGTGCAGAACATTGATAGCGAGGGAAGCTCTAGTCATGCTGATATGAAAACCAGCGGCTAAGTTGTCAGGCTGAGCAATTGAGAATTCACCTATCTCCCTACTAGGAAGAGGTTTGGTAGTTTGTTTTGTTTTCTTTTCTGTTTTTTGAATTATTTCAGGGTTGTAGTTCGGGATCTATCTTTTTTGTCCCTTTGTCGTTTATGTTCAAACCCTTTTATCTTTTATTTCAAAGAAATGAAGTGTCCCTTTTCTTTTGTGTTTCAAATATGTGTTGTTTGTTTGTTTTATTTATACAGTCACTTTATGTTGATTCTAGTGATATGACATGCCTGTGGAATTTTCAGTCAGATCTTAAAATCCAGCTTAATCATGAAGCATTGAATCAGAGAGTTAAATTTAGAAAAAGAGAGCATCTGAGAAAATAAATAGAGTGTTGGGGCATTTGGTGATCAACTTGAAGCCTTCTTTGAAAATTGAGACTTTTTTAGAATCGCAAGGATAACTTGGTCATCAATTGAAAGACACGTCTTAATTAGGTCAAACAGTGTCTACGTGATCCTATCAAGAGGAACAGGAAGAAAATTAGCTCCACGAAGTTATGAGTTCTTCAGCATGAGGAATGTACAACAAAGTGGAGTTGTATGCTGGGCAAGTGTAGAAAAAGAGGTGGCACACATGCTCGGGGAAAGTTAGTGTTATAAAATATTTCATAAGTGATCTTGATCGTGCACTTTCGCAGTGCATCTATGTACTAGCATTTTCAAGAATTGATATGATGAAGGCATTTCATTCTGCTATCCAAACACTGTGTCATCCTTTGTTTACCCCCATTTGGGCCTTAGTGTTATTTTCTTTCATACCCCTCTTTTGGAATCAAGTTAAGAGTCAACAAAATTCAAAAAAATATGTCGAAAAAAAAAAGAAAAGATGAGTGTCAAGAAAAATAAAGTCAGAAAAGTCCCAAAGACAAAAGAGTCAACAAAAGAAAAAAATAGAATCAAGTGAAAGAACAAGCTGCCAGAACTACGCATGACCTGATTCTCCTCTCTATCGGGGTGAGATACGTAGGCTGCCTACTCAGGGCTCGGTCCAACCAAATAAACAATTTAGAGTCACCCAGTCAAAAGAAACTGGGGCATGAGTTAATCCTCATTGTTTGAGTCGATTCCAAAAGTTGTAAGTCCTACCCCACTTCAAGTGTTGTTTGGGCCCCATGTCATCCTTTCTTTCTAACCTTATCCAAAAATCAAGTTACAACCAAAGAAAGACCTTCAGATCAATCTTTGAGGATGTTAAGGCGGATCATGCAGGGATATGATGATGCATTTGGAAACTATTTGTCTTTCTCAGCATAGGGAATCAAGAGAGAAATAAAAATGAGAAAGTCTTATTGGTGAAAACCCTTACGGGCACCATAAGGCGATGGTAAGTTGAGAGAAATAAAAATGATAGAGTCTTATTGGTGAAAACCTTCACGGGCACCATAAGGCGATAGTGAGCCGAGAGAAAATGAAAGAAGCTTGTTGGCGAAAACCCTTCAAGGCGTCACTAGCCGAATGGGGTCTTAAATGCAATTGACCTAATAAAGCAACTCAGTTTCAAGGATATTAACTCAACAACAATGGGTAGAAAGTTTGGATGAAAAGATCAAGCTGCATAATCCAAAATGCATGGCATAATCATTAGTGTTGACTGTCATTTTTAGATGAATTTTTCGTTTCTTTGTTTTAAAAGGGGACATTCATTGTCTTTTTTATCTTTCTTGAGTCAGTTATCAAAACAAAAATTGTCATTCTTTTTTTCGTTTTGTCTTTGAGTCAAGTCCGTGTCAAAACAAGTGAAAAAAGATTTCAAAACTGGCTACCAGCTTCTTTAATTGCACAAAGCAAGACAAAAGCTAGCACATGAAAGAGACATGATTGTGAGCCCAAAAAGGGCATGTAGAAAGTTTTGTCAACAGAGAAGTAGGGGAACTCATGGAAATACCAAGGTTCAAAGGGTTTATTTGAGAAACACGACAAAGAAGAAATACTGTGTTTGTTTCAGAACCACTCTTAATAAGCTGAGTTTGAGTCAATGATACA
>NW_025883779.1:0-2708 GCF_002878395.1 Capsicum annuum
CATGCCTCATAGGCCACAGACGTACAACTGGTATGACTATAAGTCAGCTTGGTTTAACTTCTTATTTGTTCGTCCAGGACATACATGGTTTGTCAAATATTGTCCAGCCATGGTGGATGCCATCGTCCCAAGATGGTTTTATGAATGGTGGACTTGCTATGGAGGAACTAAGGAAGTCCTTCCTCAGCAATTCCTTAATCGACTTCCAGATTTCTTAATTAAGGAAGGATGCGCTACCTTACCAGAGCACATTCAAATGTGCAAATATTTTATTAAAAAGCGAATCTCTTATATTATATCCTGGAATTTCTCTAAAGCAGAACAGCACAGGATTCAGTATTTCTCTAAAGAAATTAAAATTAAAGGTTGGACCCCAAAGACTCCAACATCTAAAACAACTCCGGACAAAGGAAAGGTTGCAGCAGCTACTTCAAAATCTTCTCTGAGCAAAAAGGCACTCAAAGAAAAATTGAAGCAGGCTCTAGCCGATTTAGATAGTCCAGACGCCTCTACAAATGCTGAAGAACTACTCCAGCTTATTACTGAAGCTTCATCTACAGGAAGTAGTGAAGACAATGGAGATATGCTTAATCCAAAAGGAATAGCAATGGCCTACCTCGATCCCTATGATGAATAGGAAACCTACCTCTCTTAAGAGATAGAGGTTCAAAGAACCGGAATTATCTCTAAGAAAGGAACGTCACTATTCTTGATTGGAATCAAGGGACCCCACTACCCCTAGAGAAGGCATCTTTTCAGCTTTTCAAAAGCTGCACAGTCATTTTCCACTACCTGTCTCTTCAAGAAGACATATTGACAGCTTTTTCGAAAGGCCAACCACTGTTCCACTGCTTTTCAAAAAGCAGAATAATTTCTTTTACTTTTAGAAAAGTAGCCACTTATCTGTGTCGGCAGAATCATAGCCGTCCACCTGTACGTTTATTATATTCTTTTCCGCCTATATAAGGCCTTGTAAACCTTTAGAGAAGGCATTCAGAAATTTCCCCTCTTAAGAAATTCTCTTGCCCAACACACCAATCTGTCAAGGCACAAATATAATTGAGCCCAACAAGATATTAAGCAAGTAGGAGCATCACCTACTTTGAAGTTTCAGTAGCTTGGACCCTTAAGTAGGTGCATCACCTACTTGGACCAATTTGACTAATTTTATGGTCCAAAATGCAGCTAAGGAGGTGGACAAGATAGGGCCTTTAAAAGGCCAAGTTGCTGGTCATTTTACTTCACTTTTAAGTCACAAAAAAGGAGTATATTTCAGCAAATTTCTCTACTCTCTCTAAAACAACAAGAACAGAAGCCCTATTTTTCCTTCTAGGGTTCTTGAAGAAACCCTCACTTTTGCAGCCCAAGGTAAGTGAAAAACACTTAAGGTTTTGTTTAATTATCTCATGGTAGATTAGAAAAACAAGTTATAAGTGTTTGACTATAAGTACATGGCTGATTATAGAACAAGCTGTTTGGTCACGTTTCCTTGTTATTGAGGAACTTTTTTTCTTCTTATTTGGTTTAAGTGTGAAGGAAAGTTCAAGCTCTTGAAGAGTTCAATTAAAAGAATAAGTTGCTGAATTGAGGTAAGGTGACTGCTCCATGTTATTTTTCTTATATATGAATTTGAGAGGGGATTATGGATGTCTTGTTATTGAGAACTCAATAGATGATGAGATCAATAATTGATTGCTACAATAAAAGGGATTTGGGACTGTTTTGTGGACTGTTTTGTATGTATATGTCATGGGCTTCCACGTTGAAGTTAGATAAAGGTGTGATGAGTTTATAATGAATTATAGAAGAAAGATGTGGTGATACACCACCGAACTAATATTTGCTGGACAATCTATTTTGCGTATTGTTTGGAATGTGTAATGAAGTCGAGGTAGTTTTGGTGAACCTTATAAGAACCTAAATGGTATGTGGGTGCAATTGGAGGAAAAAAAGGGTTAAAATAACACCCTTGTTTGATAGATTAGTAGTTGCTGCCCGGTTACTGTTTTGGGTGAAATTAAGTATCTCAAATGTGTTGATTGGTTACTAATACTAGTTTACCCTATATTCTATTGTAGATAAGTAATATAAAAGGTGAGAAGTCAAGTCGTATTACTTTCGGAGTCAAATAACCAGGTATGTAAGGCATAATCTATCTCACACTCTTTGGCATAAGTCATACAATTGCTCCATCAAGCAAGTTTCCGAGGTTATCCTATAACAAAGTGCTACATAATGGCAGACATTGCACTCCATGTATCCAATGACCTTGTTCCCACTCTCTAACGCATTAGAACACCTCAATACATTCTTATTATTAAATTTGCGCGTCTATCTTCACTTGAAAATTTCAGGAGTTCTCCGTTTGTTCAAATAAGACCCATGTGTTATTTCAGCTCCTAAACACTTTATTTGTGTGCCAACGGCTCCCTACCTCATTGTTGTTGCATTAAGTGTCTATTTACATGTCTCTTATTAGTGTATTACTGGTTCAAGGTACCATAATGTGATGACCACCAAAGTAACAACCTCAAAGCTAAATAAACTAAGTAATGCAAATCTGTAAAATAACGAGTAGCAGCTCAGGGGCACTTGCCTAGCATGGGTCGATCTCAATACCTTTATTTGTGGGTGGCAGCTCAGGGGCATAAGCTTAGCATGGGCCGATCCCAATCTTTATATATAGGTGGCAGCTCAGGGGCGTAAGC
>NW_025883780.1:0-1711 GCF_002878395.1 Capsicum annuum
CACACTTGGCCACTCCCTAGCCTCCCCAATACTTTCTAGCCAATTTTTGAGCCACAACAGCCCAGTATTCAAGCCCAACCCATAACTATGAGTTATAGCACATCGACTTGGCCTAAAAATGCTCCGTTCACACCATTTCACCCGTTTGACCACCCAAATTGCCCTGCCCACTCAAACAACCCATACTAGGCCGTTTCTCAGCCTCTCAGCCACAACCCGATTGATTTTTTTCCCACAGCACTCCTGAACCCCGGACCTACCCCCCAGAACCGTCGGCTATAGCATACCAACTTGGCCCAAAAATGCCTCATTCTCGCCTTTTGACCACCCAAATAGCCCCGCCCACCAAAATATCTCATACTAGTCCACTCCTCAGCCTCCCCAGTATGAGACGATTGATTTTAGGCCCATAGCATGCCCGGATCCCGGGCCCACCCTGGACCGTGGGCTATAGCACATTAATTTGGCCCAAAAATATCCCGTTTGCATCATTTCGCTCACTTGACCATCCAAATGGCCCCGCCCACTCAAACGGCCCACACTAGGCCGCTCCCCAGCCTCCTCGAAATGGATTAATCAATTTTTTATCCACAACACGCCCGAACTCTGGGCCCACCCCCGGAACCATAGGTAGCACACCAATTTGGCCCAAAAATATCCCGTTCCCGCCGTTTTGCCCATTTGACCATCTAAATAGCCCCGCCCACCTAAACGACCCATATTATGTAGCTCCACAGCTCCCCCTCCATGATTCGGTTGATTTTCGGCCCACAGCTCACCCGAAACCCAGGCCCACCCTTGGAACCGTAGGCTATAACACACCGATTTGGCTCCAAAATATCCCGTTTGCACCATTTTTCCTGTTTGACCACCCAAATACCCCTGCCCTCCCAAACAGCACACACTAGGCTCCATTAGATTTTGAATAAATAGCCCCATTTGATCTAAAAAAAATCCGCAAATTCAAAAAAAAATGCCTCAACGGACATTCGAGCGTAAAGTTATGAAGGTTTAAAGTTTTACCAATTTACAACTATTTTTTTCTATCTTCTTTCACTCCCTACTTTTGGTTGACCTTTTTATCTTTCTTAATCTTTATTTTTATGGAATGGGCTTCCAGGATACCTCGATAATAAATTATTAAGGCTTAAGTCATCGTCAGGCACTTAAAGCTGTCCCAAAAATTTACTTAGACCTCTCAACTGAGACTTGTACCTATCAGACCCCTAACCTACCCGAATTTGATCCAATCAGGTCTTTTTTGCCTACGTGGCACTCCGTGTATTGTCCACTCAATAGGGGCACGTGAGGCACGATTTTTTGAATAACTAACGAATGAAAACGTGCCAAGTGGCACTGAGGGCCAAAAAAATTTTAATAAAATAATTTTTTAAAAAAAAGGCTCCCCCCTTCTTCATCTTCTTTCCCACTCTTCTTCCTCAAATTTTTTTTCTTAAACTTAATTTACCTCCCATTTTTTCTATTTTTTCTCCTTTTCTGTTCTTAGTTTTGAATTTATCTTTAAATTCAATTTAAATTTTTTTGTTCTTAGTTCGATCTTACTCTGAATTCTTTTCCTCCATTAGTTTGCCAGAAAAAATGAAACTTTATCGAAAAAAATAAACTTTGCTGAAAAAATGGAACTTTGCCGAAAAAATGAACTTTGCCGAAAAAAATGAAACTTTGTCTGAAAAATGTAAATTCATTTTTT
>NW_025883781.1:0-8114 GCF_002878395.1 Capsicum annuum
TAGGCATTATTGATGTAAATTTTGTAAAAATAATTACCTGTCATGTAACTGTATTGTTCTTGTCTTTGTAACTTGACCTTCTTTCAGAGGTAGTAAAAAATGAAATCGATGTTCTGCACATATTATCAAACATTTTGGATTACATGATGCAAAAATTAATACGCATATACAATTAAATAAATTATTAATTAATAGTAATATGTATGACATTTAAACCTCATCATTCCAGCAAGTTTGGGGATGTGACATCAAATATAACCAATTCTTTATTTTGGGATGTGCAATAACAAAGTTGAACATATCGAAACCAAGACTCGATTCGTTCACTTTATAGTGTTCGTCATTTTGTTTTCTACGTGATAATTTATATGTGTTAATGACAACAAGAATTGTATAAACCAATATCTTTAAAATTCATTTATGTATCTGCCATCATGATGCTTTAACAGCCCATCAACAATCCATTCTAAATAGCCGTTGTTCAATAGTTTTAGTTTTTTTGGAGCTCGTTCGAGGTGTTGAACACTTCAAACGGGTAATTCTGTCGTTCTCCCGAACTGACAAGCTCTACTTTTTCTTTTTCTTTGGAAGTAGTTGTTGGATTATCAACTATGATATTATGCTCTTCAGCAGTAGCTTCTACTGTGACATCCACCTAGAAAGCTAGAATTATTAATGCTAATTACAGATATATAATACATTATCCATCTGTTACAATAGCTGGATCTTACGTTACAATAGATGAATCATCTGTTGGGATAAATTCAAATAGGTAAATCATAATATTATGATAATTTTGAACAGATAACCCATCTTTTGCAATATAAAACTCATCTGTTATAATAGATAATGCATCTGATGCAACAGGTTAGACAACAGTTGCAACAGATATATATATCCGTTTGATAATTTTCAGCAGATGTATCATCTGTTGAAATAGATATGTGCCTATTTGTTTATTGGAACAGATGATATACATTCACCTTCTCCAGCTCATGATACTCTCTTATGATTGTTGGACACTGAAAAACTGTGCAAGACGAAGGCAGAGGCATTGCAATTTTGCTTCTTTTGATGCTTGATGATGCCTTGGAAATATCTTTCCTTCTCCTCTTAGCCAACTTGATCTCTAGTGGAGTGTATGGATATGAAATCTTCTTTGATGAAATGACACCCTTCTTAGTGTCATTTGCTTTGCAAAAGCAGTTAGTGCTTTAATAGCATTAATCACTCCATCATATTTCCTCTTGCAGTCTTGACATTTGCATGTAGAACATTCGCTAGATGTGGCAAAATTTGGAGAAAAATCTGTATAACCAGTATGATTATAATCATAATGGCTTGTTATTTCAAAAACTGTAAGAGGAGCATTATTAGTCCCAACAGCAGCACCACTACTACTACCACTACCACTACTATCATCAATAACAACAAGCCCACCCTTCAAAATTATTTTTCTTGTGATGGTTGTTACTCCAAACAATTCCATTTTTATTCCATCAATGACCTTAGGGTCGACTAAAGTTTGTATAGACTGTAAAGTAAGAAAAAATGACATCTTCAACTCTCGGTTGGTCAAAACAAGCCACGGATGGATAATCTAAAATAAATCAGTACATATATTAGAATGATAATGAATTCATTTAAAATAATCATTAATTAAAATAAAAACTTGATTAGAATTAGACTTACTGCTTCCTTCGAGGAATTTAAAAGATCAAGAAATTTTGTATTTTTATTAGTTTTGACCGACAACCATCTTAGGATTCTTGGATAGGAAACTTCTTCCCGGTAGTTCACTTGTTGTCTCAAATAAGGAATGACTTCAAATACCCAAGACTATAACATAACTCAATAAATCAAAAGAATTATTAAATAAAAAAATGAATCATATCATGATAAAAGAAATATTTATCTTGAAGGCCCATGGAAAGCCATATAAGTTAATTGTCTTTGGCGTTAACAGAGTCAATAAATATTTGACAGTTATTTTGACGCTTTCATAACCCTAAGGATAGCTATTAAATGCCTCAAGATCCTCTGAGAAATTTATTAAATCGAGGCTTATGTTGTGGTTAACGTCTCTCGCCCAAAGAATATTATGTACAAACCAAAATAAGCACAATGATTGCTTATTCTTCTTTGGGAATCCTTTACCTTTTAACGCTTCTATAAATTTTTTATTTTTGAAGCTTTCACCAAAAATGTAAACCAGGTCATCATGATCACTCGGCTTGCCTTTGCCTTTTTTGGGTTTGCGGGGTACTTTTTTTTGGGCCAGAGTAGGTATAACTTGAGAAGGAGAAGGAGGATAACATTTTAGTCAAGTAACTTTGGGAAATTCCTTCCAACCAAAACAAATAGGCATGCCACAGTAATTTATCCACACCTTATCCATCTTATCTTTGTTTTCATACATAAACCAACGCTTGAGAAGATCGTATACCACTTTCATCTGGAAATGAGCTTTGCTGTCCTTCGACAAATCAAGATATAGCCCAAAGCAACTTTCCCTGAAATAAGCATCCCATTTTTGTTCTCAACGTATTTTTTTGAAGGCGTCAAAAGATTTTTCCATGGCTGACTTAACCACGAAATCACTCGTTAAATCTGTGGTATATCGTGCTATATTCTCATCGGATAAAGATCAATGATGAAGGTTTTGACCAACTCTTCGACAAAAGGGCTATTAGCATTTGGATCTTCTTTTTTGAAATATTCCTCCTCCCCGTGTTCATTATCTTCTTCTCCTAATTGAGATAACTCTTGTAAAGCAAGCTCATAGAGTGGTGGATGTAGCCGAGCTGCTGCACTTGTTCCTTTACTAGGACTTGATTCGGTTTCTTTTCTTTTGGGAGCCATATTATCTTAAATTAACAGGAACATAAATAGATTATAATTGATTAATGCATCATTAAAAAGGGATAACAATAAATCTAACATGCATAACGGTAAAATAATTGTTCCAATAGACCACACATCTGTTGCACCAGGTATGTTATCTGTTGCAATATATAACTGACCTATTGAAATGGATGGAAATAATAAAAATAAATCACTAATTTGTTGCACCATGTATTTTATCTAATGCAACATATAACCAACTGTTACAATGGATAAGTAAACCGTTGGAAACCATAAAAACATATCACTATTCTATTACACCAGGTAGTTTATCTATTGCAACATATAACCACCCTATTGCAACGATGAGTAATCCATTAGAAACAATAAAAATAAATTATTCATCTATCGCACCAGGAAGGTTATCTGTTGTAATATATAACCAACCTATTGAAAGGATGAGTGATCCATTGGAAATAGTAAAAATAAATCACTAATTTGTTGCACCAGGTAGTTTATCTTGTTGCAATATATAACCAACATATTGTAACAAATGAGTAATCCATTGGAAACCATAAAAATAGATCACTAATCTGTTGCACCATGTATTTTATCTGATCCAATATATAACCAACCATTGCAATGGATGAGTAAACCGTTGTAAACCATAAAAATAAATAACTAATCTGTTGTACCAGGTAGTTATCTGTTATAATATATAACTAACCTATTGTAATGGATGAGTAATCCGTTAGAAATAGTAAAAATAGATCACCCATCTATTGCGCCAAGAAGGTTATCTATTGAAACATACAACCAACTTGTTGCAACGGATGAGTAATCCATTGGAAATAATAAATAGATCACTGATCCATTGAAAGATATCACTCATATGTTGCCGAATGAGTTATCTGTTGGATTAATATTATTTAGATTTCTTCCAAACAGAAGAGTTGTCTGTCGTAACAAATGAATGATCTATTAGATTGTTCATCTGTTGCATTAGATTTTCATAGTTGTATCAGATTTTTATCTGTTGTATCAGATGTTTTCATCCGTTTCATCGGATGTTTTCACCTGTCGCATCATATATTTCATCTGTTACATTAGATATTTCATCAGTTGCAACACTATTTTTACCAAGAAAAACAACAAAGCAACCCGAAAATACCAACACATCACACACACACACACTAAGAACAACAATTGTGAAAAAAAATCACCAACAAATTCGAATCAACAGTTCAACAACAATACTGGAAGAGTAGTTGGCTTAAGTTCCGCTGTTTCTTCATAATTTTTTATTTGTGAAAAAAGAAATGGGACGATGAAGAACTCAAAATTGTATCGCTGGAGAAGTCTTCACGTTGATTGACAGTTAAAATTCAAAAGAGAACTCACCCAACTATTTGTCGCTGGAGATTGAATGAAGAATTTTTCAGAACTGTTGGTTGGGAGAGAGTTGAGAGAAGCTGTCTAGAGAGAGAGATGAAAGAGACAGTTGATATCGATTGAAGGGGGTGTGGTTGATTTGTATTTTTGAAAAGATTAGAATGTTTTGAAAATATTAATCAATTCCACACTTAACTTAATCAATTTTTATAATGATGTTTGACCCTTTAAGTTGGTATATGTCACCAATCCTTCATTCAAGATTCAAAAGACACATTTCCTTCAATTTTCTCTAGAAAGAGATAGTTAAAATAAGTGAAAATGTTTCTTAATAAAAGATGATGATTTATTAGCTTATATTTTGACAATAAAAATAGAGGTGTATTAGTGCTTTAAGTAATATATAGTATTATTAATTGATTAGTTGTGTAATGTTATTGATTGGTTGCCCTATCACTTGATAATTACACTAAGTAGTTATGCACTACAAAATATCATTGATTGATTAATTTATATGTTAATAATTACAATAAAATAGAATTTTAACTTTAATATCTTTATTAAAATAATATTGATTTATTAACTTATACGATAGTTAAACTAAGTAGTGTATTAGTAATTTCTTTTGAAATATTATTGACTAGCTAACTTATACATTGACAAAAAAAAAAATTTAACTGCAAGTATATTAGTGATATCAATTATAAATTTTAGCGAATGATATATTAACATATATTTTGACAACTACATTAATACTACTAAAAAAAATAGTTTTCGCGACCACCAAAAAGCGACTATGGTTGGGGTGGTCGTAAAAAGATACCACTTGTGATCTTTTTTCCATTTTTTTTTGTAAAAAGAAAATTAATTAAAAATCGATCATATGTGGTCACTTTGATATTTTAAAATTGTGAAATAATCATTTCAAAATTCATCTTAATTTTTATATTAATTATTTTTTAAAAAACAAAAAGGGACAACTTGTAGTCGGTTTTTGACTAAAAAATTTAAAAATAAAATATTTTTGAAAAAGTGGCCACAAGTTGTTGGATTTATTAAAAATATTATCCAAAAATCAACCACTTGTAGTCGCGTTTTGATTTAATTTTCTTTTTTACAAAAGCCAACCACTCATGGTTGATTTTTGATTTAAAAAATTTTAAAAAAATATTTTTGAAAAAGCGGCCACAAGTGGTCAAAGTGGCCGCTTTTTGATTTAAAAAAAAAAAAAAAAACACCTACAAAAAGCGACCACTTGTGGTTGCATTTTGATTAAAAAAAATAAAAAGAAAATATTTTTGAAAAAGTGACCACAAGTGGTTGGTGTTCATTAAAAAATAAATAAAAAATATTATATAAAAATTGACCACTTGTGGTCGTTTTTTGATGAAAAAATTAAAAAGAAAATATTGACAAAAAGCGATCAATAGTGGTTAGTTTTCCTCAAAAGAAATTCTAAAAAAATATTATTGAAAAAACAACCATAAGTGGTCGGTTTTCATTACAAAAATATATTAAAAATATTATAAAAAACGACCATTTGTGGTCGCTTTTTGATTAAAAAAATAGTTACAAAAAGCGACCACAAGTGGTCGGTCGGTTTTCATATTAAAAATTTAAAAAGAAAATATTTTTAAAAATGTGACCACAGGTGGTCGATTTTCATTAAAAAATAAGTTAAGAATATTATAAGTGGTCGCTTTTAGATTAAAAAAATAAAAAATAAAATATTTATTCAAAAAATTTAAAAAGAAAATATTTTTGAAAAAATAATCATATGTGGTCGGTTTTCATTAAAAATATAAACTAAAAATATTAATCGAAAAGTATCGCCTTTTTATTTAAAAGAATAAAAAAGAAAATATTTACTTAAAGAGACCACAAATGGTGGATTTTCTTTAAAGTAATTTTTTTTTTGAAAAAGTATCAAGGGCCGTCCCTCATTAAATTATAAACTAATATTATATATATTTTTAATATAGCAAGGGACTTCCCTCACTATATTATATTTTTTTGGAAAATTATGAGACAAAAATAGGGATGGCTGAGTGTCGAAGTCCTTCACTACTTTGCAAAGGCCTCCCTCACTAATAATTAGTATGACTCAAATTAGCAAGATACCTTGTAGCGATGGCAGCCCTCACTAAATCTTGATTAGTGAGGGTCGTCCCTTTCTAAATCGCATGCTAAAACAAGACTTTATAGTAAAGATTCTTCCTCTCTATATATTATATATTAAAAGTGTGAAGACCCTTAAAAAGTGATTTGGACTTTTTGTCCTTCATTAAAAGACTCCTTTAGACAAAATTATCTTTTCACTATTTTCTTTAATTTACTATTTAATTATTTTTATTATTTTAACTAGACTCCTAAAATATATGGGACTCCTAAAATCTATGCAAGGAGAATCAATTAATATTTTTCTTTGTACAATCAATTAAAAAAATACTCCTAAAATAAGATAGAAAAATACTCATAAAATAGGACTCTATTAAGCAAATACTTCTATAAATATTGAGATGCACGTTAAACTAGAGAAGAAACTAGTTTACTTATTGGGACAATATGATTGATGCTCATCTAACTTGATTCGGCTGCTTTGAGAATTTTTTTTGTTAAAGGTTAGGTTTAATTGAATTTAATTATTGTATTCACTTTATTATTTAAACAAATATCCTATTTAGTGTAACGTTTGAACTCAATAACGTGAGGTCCACGCGCGAGGCGCATACACCTAAACTAGTATATATCTATAATATAATAAAAGTGTGAAGATCCTTAGAAAAGTTCCTTGAACTTTTTGCCCTCCATTAAAAGACTCCATAATAGACAGAATCCTCTTTTCACTATTTGCTTAAATTATTATTTAATTATTTTATTAATATTAATTATAATATTGAATGGATCCTAAAATATATATGAAAAGAAAAAATTAGGAGTCCTAAAATATATGGTAACAAACAAATATTAGGGTAACAAGAATTAGAAAAAAACTACTAAACTCCTAAGGTTTAGGAACCATACGTGTGTATGGCTTTAATTTTTTTTTTTTTTTTTAAATAAGACAATGAAACCTATTTTGTATTGAATAAAAATCAAAGCAAAATTCTAAAAGAACTATAAATAATGTACAGTAAATGTCTATTTGTAGTAGTTTTTTATTTTTGAAATTTTTATTCTTCTAAAGTTGGTAGTTATTCATGGAAAAAAAAATAAATTTACCATAATTAGATAATTTCTTTGAAAAGGTATGGACTTCTATAAATTGAGAATTTTTTACAACAATACAATAGCATCTTTGATGAATATATGAAAAATGAAAAAAATATTTTTGGTCTTAGATAATTCTTTATTGTTTGCTTAGAATTATTTTTTACGTCAAGAAATATTTTTGTAATATTTTTGTTTGCATTTGATTTTGTAGGTATCTTGAAGATGGATGATAATGATAATATCTATAGACAGTGGATGATCCGAATTTTGAAAGGTGATTAATTTCGCGTGATAATTTTTAGTTTTGAATGATATAAATTATTGTAGCTATTCATTCTTATTTTTTTCATTTAACGATCTTTTCTTTATCTTCTTTTATGTTATGATATGTAGTTCATCAAACTTTACGATAAAGAAAATATTAGTACGATGAAAAGCATAATTAAAACCGCCCGTAGAAAAATATAATAATGGACAAGGAGACACAACAAGAGACAAAGAAAAGAACGAGTAAACGTTTCTCCAAAACTATTCACAATACGAAAGAGTTGATTAGTGTTTCTCCAAAAGTATTCTTGAATGAAGTAAAAGTTCAACGCATAGTACAATCCTTAAGTCTATTTGAGTCTATTTGGCAGGACATACGAAGCACGCGGTTTGGCTAA
>NW_025883782.1:0-5802 GCF_002878395.1 Capsicum annuum
ATATGTGAAACCTTTTATGTTTATTAGGTCATATCTTACATCAAAGGACCTACCTCGAGTAGTGGAGCAATAGATGTTATATATGAATATTGTCACTCCTATTTCTGAAGTTCATACTTTAGTCCCTCAGTTACCCTCCGTGTGTTAGGATGATAGTGATTATAGAATCATACTAATGTTTTAGATATGTAGGTGGATGATCTTTACTATAAAATTTTGGTGTGGCTACTTGAACTAAGGTTATAGATGAGAAGGAAGAGTGAGATAAAAAGTTGGTGATGTGAAATAGTTTGGAGAGAAATATGTGGTGTAAATCTTTGTGAAAGTGATTGAAGTTGTAGGATTTTTGGTAAAGAGATCCATAAAGTGAGTTTAGTAAAGATAGGATTGACTGTTGTGATTGATAGATAGAAAAAATCATTGTGTTATGTGGCTAGTACTCATTGACTAAGACAGGATGTTGTTTGATTATTGTAATACCTCGATCATTCCTTAAGCCTAAATCTGTCTTTTTGAATAGATATGTATGACTTCCAAAGTGATTGATGTTTAAACCATATTGTATTTGTCTAATTTCCACTTTTTTTCATGTAAGATCATTTAATAAGCTTTCCATCAATACCAATTTCATCGAAATCCAATATCGGATGAGTGAGTTATGGCAGTTTTACTAAATGCTATCGGATCGCCCAAGTTTGACGGTCGACCTGGTGGACTGTCAGGTCCTTGGTGGACCATTAATTGTCCCTTCAAGCCAAGGCAGTAGCTCCCTTTTTGGGATGTCATGTGATGATCAAAGTGGCAGACCGTCACAAAGTTGACGGACCGTCAAGATGTCCGTCAGACCGAGGCAGAATGTCCCATTCCTGAGCCTCGAGTGACGGACGATATGGTGGACCGTTAGTCCCTCTGACGGACTGTCACATCGACTGTCACTCTGAGGCAAAACATTCCAGTTTTGACACTGAGTGACGAACGACCTAGTGGACCGTTAACCATCAGATCGACCGTCACAGGCCCCGATCAACAAATTTCAGCATTTTTCAAAAGGGCATCTTGGTCATTTCCGCTCCTTGTGACCTTATATATATATATATATCTATGTAGAGAAGAAAAGATCATTTTCTCTCCATTTCTCTCCAATTTTCTTTCAAGAATTCTCTAGAAACCTAGGGTTTCTTCCAAACCCAAAAAAAACAAAATCAAATCATCTCCAAGAAATTCAAGAAATCTCCCATAAATTTCTTCAAGTTGTTCAAGAACTAAGCTCCTCAAGTCAAAGGCAACATGGTCTTCATCTAAAAGTGTGAGAAAGAAGTTTCAACCAAGTTTCTATATCTTCAAAATCAAAATCTAAGGTATGTGGGGTTTGAACAAGAACACTCCTTTCGTTCTTGTGCCCAAAAATTTACTTTCTATTATTGATTTACATGATATTGCAAATGGGTTTACACCCAAATTTCTCTATTAATGATTTATGAGATTTGAGTTGAATAAGTTTGATATTTATGATTATTTCACTATCATGTTTCTTAAATTGAGAATTTATTCCATGAGCCGTATATTATCATTATGTATTGCTGATTTCTAAGAAATTTAAGTCAAGTTCCATGAGTTGAATATTTTTATTATGAATTGATGATTTTTGAATGATTTGAGACAAGTGTCATAAGTTATGCCTTTCCTTGAGAAATTCGACTATTAAATGTATATTGATATGTGAAATTGAGAGGCAAGAATGAGTCTTATGACGTTTCCTTGAAGTTTTTGATATTTTAAATGATTTGATAAATAAATATACTTGATATTGAGAAAGCTTGTATTGAGTTGAGTCGAGTTAGGAATCCATAAGATGTTTATGATTTTCAGATGAGATATATATATGTTTTGGTCTTTATAATAGAACCATAAGTTGATATTGATTGAGGTGAATTTTCTAACGCGTTCTGAGCTGAGTCTGGGAGGAGTATTTAGCACCGAGTAGGAAATTTGGTATTTCTCTAGAACTACATACCACTATAGGATTGATGTTGATGATTGTTGGCCAAAGGCCGAGTATGAGATTGTGATATTGAGATTGATGTTTTACTCCCTGGCAAGAGTACAACACCCCTGCCAATATGGGGTTCTCTCCTTAGGAGGGAAAAACGTTGGACTCCATGCAGCTTATATGGTGTAGTTATGTCGATTATAAGAAACTCCCACGTCCATAATGATATAAGTTTCTTGAGTTACTGAGTCACTCTGAGTCACGAGTTAAAGAGTTTGAGTTGAGTAAAATGATTTATGAGATTTATGAAACACGTGTCATTACTAATGATTAATGGAAATAATGTTTCAGATAATTCAACCGAAGATAATTATTATTGTCAGCATGCATGATTTCTCATACATTTATGATATTATTTCAAATGCTACATCCACCCCCACATACTCAGTACATTCCCAAGTACTGACCCTCATACTCCTTTGTATTCTATATTTACTCGTGATATAGGTTCAGGTGCTCAGTCTCAGCAGCGATAGTGATCTTTGAGTATCTTCCTCTACACTTCTGCGGCTGGTGAGTCCTAATGGTTTGAGGAACTGTGTCTCTAATTTTGTCTTATTAATAGATGGTTGTTTACTTTCAGTTCAGTACGAGTCAGTTGGGGATCTATCCCAATGGCTCCTCATTCTTATGTAGTAGAGGCTTTGTCAGACTAGTGTACCAGTGTGTACAGAGATGTCAGTATTTTTTTTGTACGGGGCAGTATTATTTCATGTTTCAGTATGTTCATGACATGGTTATTCCTTTTTATCTTAGCATGATTTGTGCTATAATGAGTTTTGAAAGTGATGACAAGTTTAGAGGGTTAGCTTGGGGCCACGTGTGGCCTTGAGCACCATGTGACGTCTCGGAATAGGTTCTTGGGGCGTTACAAACTTGGTATCAGAGCCTAAGGTTCAAGGAGTCCTAGGGATTCTGACAAGCCATGTTATGTAGAGTCTTGATCGTTGGTGTGTAGCGCGCCACATCTATGAGCAAGAGGCTATGAGACATTTTAGGAAAAGTTGTTTCTTTCTTTCAAGAGTCTATCGTGCCTATGACTATTTCTCTCTACGTTTAATTCGTGCTCTCTTATGACAGAAAATACCTCCTCATAGAGCTTGCAGAAACAACGAACGATCTCAACCTGTTGATCCTTTAGGTGAGATGGTATCCCATGCTGAATTTTAGGCAGCTTTCCAAGTGCTGGCCCAGGCGGTCACCGCCAATGCTCAAGCCAACACCCAGGCTACTGTTCCACCTCTGCAAGGGAATAATTCTACTGTAGCCCAGGTTCGTGAATTTATGCGAATGAATATACCTGAGTTCTATAGGTCAAAAGTAGGTGAGGACCCATAAATATATTTCGATAAAGTGAGAAAGATCACTCAGATTATGCACGTGACTGAGGAGGAGAGTGTTAAATTGGCTGCCTATCGAATGAAAGATATTGCTTATAATTTGGTGGAGATCTAGAGGAAAAGTAGAGGAGAGAATGATACTCTTGTGACTTTACAATTATTCCAAGATGCCTTCTCAGATAGATTCTTTCCCCCGAAGCTGAGGGAAGTAAAATTAGAAGAATTTATTAACTTGAGACAGGGCCCCATGACAGTTAAGGAGTATTTCCATAAGTTTAACCAGTTGTCTAAATATGCTCCCGGTATGATGGCTAATTCTAGAACTAGTATGAGTAAGTTCTTGGCCGGTATATCTGGTTATGTCATGAAAGAGTGTAGATTTGCTATGCTTAATAGAGACATGGACCTTTCAAGACTAATGATCCATGCTCAACAGATTAAAGCAGACAAAGTAAAGAAGAGAGAAAGTGTGAGAGGGAATAAGAGAGTTAGATCTAAGCAGCAGGGGTATAGTCAGGCTAGATTTTCTGGAGGAATCCGCCCTCAGTTCCAGAGCTGTTCTCTTGTGCCAGTGCCTTCATCAGCCAGTACTCCTGCAGTTAGAATTAGTTCGGAGAAGGGTAATAGGCCTACTATGTCCTGGTCCCAGGATAGTGTGAGTAATAGACCTCGTCCTTCCCTATGTCTAAAGTACGGTAGAGACCATCTCGGTGAGTGTTTAATCGGTCAGAGGGGTTGCTTTGGTTGCGGTAAGTTGGGCCACAAATTCAGGGATTATCCATATGCTAGATAGGGTATTTACGATGTTCATCCCCAGAATCAGACTATTAGTGCTCCAGCCCCTATAGTTTATCCTGCTTCTCTTTAGGGTGCCTCATCTAGTACTGTAGGTGGTCAGTGCTAGAATTACTTTTATGCCATACCACCCTGCCAGGAGCAGGAGGATTCGCCAGATAATGTTACTAGTATACTTCGTGTATTTCATTTTGATGTGTATGTGTTGATGGACCCTGGGTTAAGTCTTTATTATGTGACTTCATTGGTGGCTGTGAATTTTGAAATTAGTGCTGAAAAGATTTTTGAGCCTTTTCTAGTCTCTGCACCGGTGGGTGAATCTGTTGTTGCTACGAATATATATATAAGAAGTGTCCTATCACTGTTCTTAACAGAGTCATCTTTACAGATTTGATTGAGCTAGACATGGTTGATTTTGATAGTATTCTGGGTATGGATTGGCTACACTCTTTTTATGCGTCTATAGACTATCATACTTGGGTAGTCAAGTTTTAGTTTCCCAATGAGCCAGCTTTCGAGTGCTTCAGAAATTCTGTTTCTCCTAAAAGTCATTTCATATCCTATCTTAAAGTAAGGAAATTGATATCCAAGGGTTGTATCTATCATTTTTTTTTTGAGTTAGGGATACTAAGTCTGAGACTCCAACTATTCAATCTCTTAGCATTGTTAATGAGTTTTTAGATGTTTTCCTAGAAGATCTCCCAGGGGTAACTCTCGATAGAGAGATAGAATTTGAAATTGATCTTCTACCTGATACACAACTAATTTCTATATCTCTGTATTGTATGGCCCTCACAGAACTTAGGGAGTTGAAAGAGCAACTCAAAGATATTCTTGATAAGGGTTTTATAAGGCCCAGTATGTCTCCCTGAGGTGCACCTGTTCTATTCGTGCGAAAGAAAGATGGTTCATTATGCATGTGCATTGACTATCGTTAGCTTAAAAAGGTCACACTCAAGAACAAGTACCCTCTTCCTAGAATTGATGACCTGTTTGATTAGCTGCTAGGTGCCAGTTATTTTTTGAAAATAGATTTGAGATTCGGCTATCACCAACTTAAAGTCAGAGAGTGTGATATTCCAAAGATGGCTTTCTGCATTTGTTATGGTCATTTTGAATTCTTGGTCATGTCTTTTGGATTAACTAATGCCCCGACAACTTTTATGGACCTCATGAATCGAATGTTCAGACCATAACTGGATATGTTCGTTGTTGTGTTCATAGATGATATTCTTGTGTACTACCGAAGTGAGAACGACCATGCAAATCATCTTCAAATTGTCTTACAGACCCTTAGGGATCAACAGTTGTTTGCTAAATTTATCAAGTGTGAATTCTGGCTAAGTTTAGTTGCTTTTCTGGGTCATATTATTTCTTCTGAAGGTATTCAAGTTGATCCTCAAAAGGTAGAAGCTGTGAAAAGTTGGCCTAGACCTATTTCCCCATCTGATATTAGGAGTTTCCTGGGTCTAGCTGGCTACTACCGTCGTTTCATCAAAGGTTTCTCTTCTATTGCTGCTCCGTTGACCAGGTTAACCCAAAAGAAGGTTAAATTGTAGTGGCTAGATTCTTACGAGAAGAGTTTTCAGGAGTTGAAGACTCAACTCATTTCATCCC
>NW_025883783.1:0-12320 GCF_002878395.1 Capsicum annuum
ATATTGATAATAATTACTAAACATGCTGAATATGCAATATTGCACATATAACGTCTATCTAAATTAGAATGAACAGAAGTACTGAGTTCTGATAACTGAATACTGAGAACTGAAAGTTTAGACTAACACAGAAGTACCGATTTCTTATGGATAGGTAATTAATAGTCATAGTTCTGTAGAACTGTTTGAGTTTTTCACTAAATACTAAGACTAAAACTGTAACTGTGGGAGTGTTCATCTAACTGTCAAACCCCGATAATAAATCGAGTTGAGGTCCAACCTGTTACCCCAGTTGGAAGGATATTAGCACCTTACCAAGGGATACTAACAATGTTGGGTCAACCCTAATCTAGACTCATGAAATATATATATATATATATATATGATTGTGTCAACCCTAGTCTGGAAGGAGGACGACTTACCCTATGCTGGCTACGTATTTTTGTAATATAGGGACTGCTACTAAGGATTAAACCCTCTGCTAGAAGGAATGCTCCCATCCCTGGGTTCATTCGGTGATGAATCCTACTCCCAACTGAATCGACATTGAATGATACTGAAACTGATCGTATTGACTGAGTGAAATGGATTGAGTTCATTGAGTTCTATTACTGACTGAGTACTACTCTTCTTAACCTTTACTAAGACTATTCTATAACTACTGCAACTAAGTAAACAACTAAATTTTGGATAATAAATACCCCTAGGACTCGATAACATCAATAATAAAGCATGACAAATCTTGAAAGCATAACAATAGTCAATTGTTCACAATTCATTCATTGGGGTATTTAGTCAAACATTTGGAGGTCTTGATCTTGTACATAAATGGTAACACATGCTAACAAGTCATAATTTCACTAATCAATTCTCATGGACATTCTATCAAACACTTGGGGAGCATGATTGTGATACATGAAGAATAACATATAAGGCATCATAACTTCAATATGTAATCTTGCAAATTCAA
The DNA here is from genome assembly GCF_002878395.1 of Capsicum annuum. Lineage (NCBI taxonomy): Eukaryota > Viridiplantae > Streptophyta > Magnoliopsida > Solanales > Solanaceae > Capsicum > Capsicum annuum. The sequence continues at coordinate 971 of NW_025883783.1, forward strand.
GGGTTTTATCGTGAGAGATTCATAATTCAATACACATGCTAACATAATTTCATGGAAACTCATAAAAGATCTTAACTTGAAACCCATACAACAACACAAACATGAGCATAATTCAATTCATAGAATGGGAATCATAATTCAAGTTTTGAAAAGGGTTTTTAAACTCCAAGGGTGAAAGGAAACCCAAGGATAAACACCTAACATACCTTAATTGTTAATTTCATGAAGATTCCAGTAAGTTCTTGAGACTTTATTCTTGAGCTTGATGGAACTAAGGCTTGTTCTTGAGAGGATTTTGGAGAACAAAGAATGTAATTTTTGACCTTTGGGGAGTTAAATCTCATGTTTTAGCTGAATTGGGTTAGGGGAAAAGGATCTAAATGCCCTCAAAAACCCGTAACTTAACATACAAAATTGGCCCAGTAATGCGATACCTGACGCACCGTGTTGATGGGGTCGATGCGATCACCGATGAAATGCATCGATGGATACAATGCGGTAGCTAATGCGACATGTTAAGATCGTGTTGGCTTGTTATTTTTCCCATCCAAACATGACCCAAATGAAGTCCAAAAATTTCGAAACTCACATAATAAGACCTATTAACATCTCTGATCATGAATCAACTTGAAAATCAACATTCTAAGGTTGGAAAGATAAAAAAACAAGGTCATCAAATTTCAAAGGATAAAATAATTCTAAGTCTTAATACTTAGCTAAAAAAATTTTCTAAGTCTGGGACCCCTTTTGGCATGCTATATAGGACTGAAATGATTAGAATTTTGCGGGGTCTTACAATCTCTCCGCCTTAAGACATTCATCCTCGAATGAGGCTGAATGAACTGAGGGGAACTGAGGAACCGTACTTACACTAACATGCATAACTGAAGCATGACTGAATTCTAGAGACATGACACATGACTGAAATGTTTCATAAATACATGAATGCTATAAGAATGTTATGCAGTTCTAACTGAACATGAATAGAGTAAATCTAAGGAAGACTGTTACATTAGGCTGAGTCTGATTTTGCGGAGAAGAGGTAAGGATACTTGATTTGCATGTTTTCTTCTGCTTCCAAAGTAGCTCCCTTACCGGAGTGATTCCGCCAAAGAATTTTGACCAAATAAACTTCTTTGTTCCTTAGTCTGTGAATCTGGAGATCAAGGATTTTGACTGGAATTTCCTCATAAGAGAGATTGCTCTGAAAATCTATGCTCTCGATAGGGACTACAACTGTTGGGTCACTTATGCACTTCTTTAGTAAGGAGACATGAAATGTTGGGTGTACTGATGCTAAGTTGTAGGCAACTCAAGCTCATAAGCTACCTTACTGAAACGGCTGAGAATCCTATAAGTACCAATATATCGTGGACTAAGCTTCCCCTTTATTCCAAATCTCTACACTCCCTTAATGGGAGAAATCTTTAAATACACAAAGTAGTCAATCTCAAACTCGAGATCTTTTTTTCTCACATCTACATACGATTTTTGTCGGCTCTGAGCTATCTTAAGCCTCTCTGTGATTAACTACACTTTCTCTAAGACATCAAACACTAAGTCAGAACCTAATATTATGGCCTCACCTACTTCAAACCAACCAATGGGAGATCTACATCTCCTCCCAAACAGTTCCTCAAACGGAGCCATCTGAATATTAGAATGATAATTGTTATTATACGCGAACTCAATCAAAGGTAAGTGGTCATCCCAACTGCCCTTAAAGTCAACAATACACGCTCTCAACATATCTTGTAGAGTATAAATGGTCCTTTCTACTTGACCATCTGTGTGAGGGTGAAAGGCTATACTGAGGTGAACTTGGGTACCAAGACCCTTTTGGAAGGCTTTCCAAAAATAAGAGGTAAACTGTGAACCTCTATCTGATATAATGGATAATGGGACACCGTACAACCTAACCAACTCTCTGATATAGAGCCTGGGATAGTCCTCAACTGACTAAGAGGTATGAACTGTCAAGAAATAGGCTAATTTGGTCATCCTATCCACAATGACCCAAAATTGAATTATGTTGATGACGAGTATGAGGCAAACCCATCACGAAATCCATGTTCACTTCTTCCCACTTCTATGTGGGAATACTGAACTCTTGCATAGACCCACTAGGTTTTTAATGCTTAATCTTATCCTGCTGACACGTGGAGCACTTAGCCACAAACTCTACAATGTCTCTCTTCATCCCACTTCAATAATAGACTTCCTGTAAGTCACAATACATCTTAGTGGCCCCCAGATGAATTGAGTAACGTATACCATTCACTTTGATAAGAATCCGTTATTTCATGGCATCCATACATGGCACACATAACCTATCCTAATAACGCAACATACCATCTCCTCCTTGTGAGAAAACTTCTACCTTCTGGTCTCTAACTGACTCTTTTAACTTAAATAAACTGGGATATCTGTCCTTCTTTTCTTTTACTTAGGAAACCAAAGATGATTTTGAACTATTCTGCACCCAAACACTACCCTCAGCTGAATCAGCCAAACAAACACCTAGCCTGGCAAGCTGATGAACTTCCTAAACTAACTTCTTCTTACTATCCTCAACGTAAACAACACTACCCATGGACAATATAATGAGAGCATAAGCCACTATATTATACTTGCCCAGGTGATACAAAATACTCATGTCATAATATTTCAACAACTCTAACCACCTTTCTAACGTGGGTTTAAGTTTTTCTGAGAAAATACATACTACAGTCTTTTGTGGTCTGTGAGCATATCAACATGCACCCCATACAAATAGTTCCTCCATATCTTTAAGATAAACACAACAGCTATTAACTTAAGATCATGGGTGGGGTAATTCTTTTCATGGGGCTTAAGCTGTCTAGAGGCATAGGCCACAACCTTACCCTTCAGCATTAAAACACACCCCAAACCAACTATGAAAGCATCACAATACATAACAAATCTATCTAAATTGTCGGGTAAAGTCAAATTGGGGCTGTAGTAAGTCGAGTCGTCAACTCCTGAAAACTCTTCTCACAAGAATCTGACTACTGGAATTTAACTTTCCTCTTAGTCAATCTGGACATGGGGGATGCAACTGAGGAAAATCCTTAAATAAACCATCGGTAATACACAGTCAAACCTAAGAAACTCCTAATATCTGATGGAGAGATGGGTCTAGGCTAGTTTCTCACTACTTTAGTCTTTTGAGGATCAACTCTAATGCCATCACCAAAAATAATATAACACAGAAAAGATATTGATCTTAGCTAAAATTCACACTTACTAAATTTTGTGAACAACTGCTGGGCTCTTAGAGCCTGTAATACTATTCTGAGATGGTCTGTGTGATCATTTTTACTTCGAAAGTAGACATGAATGTCATCTATGAAGACTATGATGAACATGTCTAAGTAGTGCTTGAACACGCGGTTCATCAAGTCCATAAAAGCTGTTGGCCCATTAGTAAGCCCAAATGACATGACTAGAAAGTCAAAGTAACCATAACGAGTTTTGAAAGCTATTTTCAGAATGTCACATTCTCCGACTCTAAGCTGATGATAGCCAGATCTAAGGTCTATCTTAGAGAAGTAACTGGCACCCTGAAGTTGGTCAAACAAGTCATCAATTCTAGGAAGTGGGTACTTGTTCTTGACTATGACTTTGTTCAACTGACGGTAGTTAATACACATTCTGAGAGAACCATTTTTCTTATGCATGAATAAGACTGGTGTACCCCATGGGGAGACACTAGATTTAATGAATCCCTTATCTAAGAGGCCTTTAAACTTCTCTTTTAATTCTTTAAGTTCAGCTGGAGTCATTCTGTATGGCAGAATAGAGATGGGCAGAATATCTGGAAATAGGTCTATTCTAAAGTCAATTTTCCTTTCAGGAGAAAATCTGGGAAGATCTTCAGGAAACACATCTGGAAGTTCACTTGCTATTGGAACTGACTCAAGATTAGGAGTCTCAGAACTAAAATCTTTAACTCGAACAAAATGATAGACACACCACTTGGATATCATTTTTCTCGCCCTATGGTATGAAAAAATCTAACCCCTAAGTACTGAAGTACTACCCCTCCATTCTAGGATAGGTTCATTCGAGAACTAGAAATGAACAACTCTGTTCCTACAATCAACTGAAGCATAGCATGAATGGAGTCAATCCATGCCAAAAATAACATCAAAATCTATCTACTGAAGTAACTTTCTGAGATATCATAACCGAATAGTTTCTGTATACCCATTGGGCTATGAGAGACTTACCTAATAGGGTAGAGACTGAGAAGGGCTCAACTAGTATTTTGGGACTGACTCCGAAATCAACAGCTATATAAGGAGTTACAAAGGAAAAAAAATCTCTTGGATTGAGTAAAGCACAAATATGTAAATGGTAAACTTGTAATGTACCAGTGACCATATTAGGAGAACTTTCCTAATCCTACCAATGCCTATTTGGGCATTGCCTACTGGTGGCACTGAAAGTGGTACCCTACTAAGACAGGCGACCAAACTGAGATAGGGGATGATTATGCTAGCTCTATGAACCAACCTGATGATATCTATAATCCTATGGCTTGGCTTACCACATCCAAAACATATATAACTTCCAGCCCTAAAGACACCCTGATGGTTTCTGCCATACTTCTGACAAAGAGGATTTATTCGAGCATTACTAACACTACCCTGAGATTTAGAGCCTGCAACCCTATCCTTATTACCATTTCTGAATATAGGCACAGGAACAATGGCTAAAGATAGAGTTGAAACTGAAGATTTAGGCGGAATTTAGAATGATTACCATCCTCTAACTTAGGCTGAGTAGAGTTGAAGCAACCTTTTTTAGCCTTCTTATTCTCCCTCTCTTTCTCCTTAGTCTTTTTCTCCTCTATCTATTGAGCGTGGATCATCAACCTAGACAAGTCCATCTCCTTAATCAGTATTGCAGTCCTACACTCCTTGACCATACTGTGAGACACACTAGACACGAACTTAATTTTAGACCTACTATCAGCTACCATATGAGGAGTATATCTGGCTAACTAAGTAAACTTAAGGGAATACTCCTTCACTATCATATTGCCCTGCTTTAGGTTAATAAACTCTAAAACCTTGGCCTATCTAAATTCCAATGAGAAAAACCTATCTAGAAAGACAGTAGCAAATTCTTCCCATTTTATAGGCCCTGCCTCTGTGGACCTATCTGCCTTCTACTACTTAAACCATGTATGAGCCACATCTTGCAACTAATAGGCAGCTAACTGAACACTCTCACTATTAGTTACCAACATAATATTTGTTACTTTCTACACCATGTCAAGGAAATCCTATGGGTCCTCTTCAGACTTAGACCCTAAAACTGATAGAGGATTCATTCAGGTGAAGTCCTGAATTCTAGCTACAACAGTATTGGCCATTAGGTTGGACTAAACAGCAGCTGGGAATTCATTCTAAGCTACTAAAAAATGAGCTAGAGTGGTGAAAGTTGCTATGAATTCTGCGTAAGAAATATGCTCATTCAGGGGATCTTCCTGAACGGGCAAAGGTGCTGGCTGATTCCCATTTCTTCTTTCTTTGGTCTTTTTGGGAGGCATGTTATGTAAATAGAAGGGAAAATTAGATTACACAGATAATTTAACTAGAGCTCATGCTCACTCACATGACATTAATATTGAAAGAATCAAAACTTTTCCTGAAAATGTCTCATAGCCCTTTGTCCATAAATATGGTGCGCTACATACCCATGCAGAAGACTCTACTTGACACAGCTTCAGGCTCCCTAGGACTCTTTAGAACCTTAGGCTCTGATACTAAGCTTGTAAAACCTCGAGTCTGCACCTTGGACATCACACAATGCTTACAACCCCGAAGGATCACAAGTTAACCCATGACTGGTACCTGTTATAAGCACTAAATAATAATATTAAAAAACATATGCAGAAGAAAAAACTAAATTGCAATAAGGTTCTCAAAATACTAAAATAAATACTAAGTATATTGATAATAATATCTAAAAATAGAATAATTGACTGTGCTAGTCTAAAAGCCTCTAACTATCTAAATATGGAGTTGATGGGACAAATCCTTAACTAACTCTGACTGAAATAACTACTAAACTACTGAAATACAGAAATAGATAAAATCTGTCCTCAAAATATAAGGACTTACCACTGTATCTGTTGCTGATAGCCTGAGCTGCTAAGTATGATCAGGACCTTGAGCATCCGAACCTATGATATGAGATATCATAGCGCAAAGAAAGAGTATGCATCAGTACGTAGAATGTACTGGTATGCTAAGTGAGGTAGGTTGATATATATGGGTTCAAATGCATGAAATGATAACTGACTGAATAAACATCATAAAGTAACTACTGAACATGTTGAATGTACAATTTGCACATATAACTTATGTCTAAATTAGATTGGATTGAAGTACTGAGTTCTGATAATTGAATATTGATAATTGAAAGTTTAGACTGATACTAAAGTATTGATCTTTGATAGCTAAGTAACTGATAACTGATTGCCATAGTTTTGTAGAACTGTCTGAGGTCTTCACTAAATACTGAGACTGAAACTGTAACTGTGGGAGTGTTCATCTAACCAACATACCCCGATGATAAACTGAGTTAGGGTCCAACGTGTGACCCAGTTGAAAGGGTATTACCACCTTGCCAAAGAATACTAACAATGCTGGGTCAACCCTAATCTAGCAGTAAGACTCATGAAATATATATAGAGGATTGTATCAACCCTAGTCTGGCAGGAAGGCAACTTACATTATACTAGCTACGTAGTTCTATAACACAGGGACTGCTACTAAGGGTCAAACCCTCTTCTGGAAGGAATGCCTCCATCACTGGGTTCACTCGGTGCTGAATCCTACTCCCAACTGAATCGACACTGAATGAGAATGAAACTGACACTGATCATGTTGACTGATTGAACTATACTGAGTTCACTAAGTTTTGTTACTAACTGAGTACTATTGCTCTTGACCTTTACTTGGGCTATTCTATAACTACTACAACTAAGTAAACAGCTAAATTTTGGGTAATAAATACCCCCAAGACTCGATAGCATCAATAATAAAGCATGAAAAATCTTGAAAGCACAGCAATAGTCAGTTGATTCATTAGAGCATTTCATCAAACATTTGGAGGTCATGAACTTGTACATGAATGGGAACACATGCTAACATGTCATGATTTCACTATTTAATTATAACACCCCGCAAAAATCCTAGTCATTTCAGTCCTATATAGCATGCCAAAAGAGGTTCCAGACTTAGAAAATTTTGGCTAAGTATCAAGACTTAGAATCATTTTTAGACTTTGAAATTGGAGGATCGTATTTTTGACCTTTTTGACCTTAGTATGTTGATTTTCAAGTTGATTCATGATCAGGGTCACATGTAGGTTATCTCAGGAAAGTTTTGGATATTTTGGACTAGATTAAGGGTGAGTTTGGGTGTCCAAAACAGCAAGGGGTCACGATAGAGCCGTGCCGCAAGGGCTAGTTGACCCAGGCTAAGGATCGTGCCGTGAGGGTTGCTTGACCCGAGAAGGGTTCGCATCACGAGGGTTGTTTTACCCAAGCAGGGGTCGCGATGCGATGGCGATCCTGTCCAGCAAATTCTATCCGGGTTTATGAGGGTAAATGGGTTATTTTCCCCTTATATTATTTAGCCTTAACACGAAATTTGATATCCTAAAGAGAAAAATTCATTCTTTATTCATAAAATCCTCTCAAGAAAAAAACCCTAGTTCATCAAGCTCAAGATCAAGTTCCAAGAAATTTCCAATGATCTTCTCAAATTTCGTCATTCAGGTATGCTAGGTGTTCATCCTTGGGTTTCCTTCTACCCTTGGATTTTAAGAACCCTTTTTAAAACTACAAGTTTATTGATTTCATGATTTACATATTTGAATTAGATTGTGTTCATGTATATATTATTGTATGGTTTTCAAATCAAGATTCATATAAGTTTCAAGTGAATTAATTTGAGTTTGTAGAATCATGTGATCCTCATGTTAAACCCTTGGATTTGCAAGTTGAATATTGTAACCATGATGTTTATATCTTGATGATTTCTATACACATTAATTATGCTCCCGAAGTGTTTAATAGAATGCCTATGTAAATTGAGTAGTGAATTCTAGACATGTTAGCATGTGATCCCATTCATGTACAAGTTTATGTCTCTCAAATGTTTGACAAAATGTCTAAATAAATGTATGGTGGACAAGTAACTAATGTAATGCCTTCAAGATTTTGCCATGTTTTACTATTGATGTTATCGAGTCCTGGGGGTATTCAATACCCAACAATCGATTTCTTCACCTAGAATTACCATAGCTATAGAATAGTATCAATAACATCATGAACAGTAATACTCAGTCAGTTACAGAACTTAGTGAACTCAGTCTAGTTCAGTCAGTCAACACAATCAGTATCAGCTCAGTCAAGCTTAGTACAATCTAGAGATCAGTGTCTATTCAGTTGGGAGTAGGATTCAACACCGAGTGAGCCCAGGGATGGGGGAATTCCTTCCAGTAGAGAGTTTAACCCTTAGTAGCAGTCCCTGCATTGCAGAGCTATGTAGCCAGCGTAGGGTAAGACGTCTTCCTGCCAGACTAGGGGTAACGTAACCATATATATAATTCATGATTCTTCTTTCTAGATTAGGGTTGACCCAGCACTATTAGTATCCCTTGACAAGGTGCTAACTCCCTTCTAACTGGGGTTATAGTTTGGACCCCAACTCAGTTTATAATCGTGGTATGTAGGTTAGATGATAACTCTCATAGTTACGGTTTAAGTCTCAATATTCAGCAAAGAACTCAGATAGTTCTATAGAACTATGGCTATCAGTTATCAATCACTTAGCCATCAGAAATCAATACTTCAGTATCAGTCTAAGTTTTCAGTTATCAGTATTCAGTTATCAGAGCTCAGAACTTTAGTTTTAGTCTAATTCAAAAAGATGTTACATTCACAAGTATTGCATATTCAGCATGTCAATAGTTATAGTTTTGCATGTACTCTCATTCAGTTACTTCATGATGTTCCTTCAGTCAGTTCTCATCTCATGCATATGAACCCATGTATATCAGCTTACCTCACTTAGCATACTAGTACACTCCACGTACTGACGCATACTCTTTCTTTGCACTATGATGTCTCATATCATAGGTTTGGACTCTCAAGGTCCTGACCGTACATAGTAGCTCAGGCTATCAGTAGTAGATACAGTGGTGAGTCCTCATATTTCGAGGACTAAGTTTGTTTATCTCAATATTCCAGTTAGTGCAGTAGTCAGAGTTAGTTAGGACTTTGTCCCATTAACTCCATATTCAGATAGTTAGAGGCTTTCAGACTAGCACAAACAGATTTTTCAATTTTTCAGATGTTATTATCAGTACATTCAGTTATTATTTCATTATTTTGAGAACCTTATGGCATTTTTAGTTATACTTCCGCATATGATTTTCAGTATTATTATTCAGTGCTTACAACAGGTACCAGTCATGGGTTAGCTTATGATCCTTCGGGGTCATAAGCACCGTGTGACACCACAGTGCAGTCTCGGGGCATTACATCAATTCACATGGACATTCTATCAAACACTTGGGGAGCATGATTGTGATACATGAAGAATAACATATAGGGCATCATAACTTCAACATGTAATCTTGCAAATTCAAGGGTTTTATCATGAGAGATTCATAATTCAACACGCATGCTAACATAATTTCATGAAAACTCATAAAAGATCTTAACCTGAAACCCATACAACAATACAAACATGAGCATAATTCAATTCATAGCATGGGAATCATAATTCAAGTTTTGAAAAGGGTTCTTAAACTCCAAGTGTGGAAGAAAACCCAAGGATGAACATCTAACATACCTTGATTGTTAATTTTGTGAAGATTGTGGTGAGTTCTTGAGACTTGATTCTTGAGCTTGATGAAACTAGGGTTTGTTCTTGAGATGATTTTGGAGAATAAAGAATGTAATTTTTGCCCTTTGGAGAGTTAAATCTCATGTTTTAGCTGAATAGGGTTAGGAAAAATGACCTAAATACCCTCAAAAACCCATAACGTAACACACAAAACTGGCCCAGCGATGCGATACCCGACGCGCCACGTCAATGGGGTCGACACGTTGTGTCGATGGGTGCAATGTGGTAGCCAATGCGACGCGTCAAGATTGTATTGGCTTGTTGTTTTGCCCATCCAAACACGACCCAGATGAAGTTCAAAAATTTCAAAACTCACCCAATATGACCTAATGGCATCTCTAATCAAAAATCAACTTGAAAATAAGATCGTAAATATCAAAAACAAGGTCATCCAATTTTGAAGGCTAAAATAATTGTAAGTCTTAATACTTAGCTGAATTTTTTTTTCTAAGTATGGAATCCCTTTAGCATGCTATATAGGACTGAAATAATTAAAATTTACAGGTTTATACACCAAAATTATATGATCTTGTATACAGAAATACAGAAATATATAAATTTTCTGTTAAATGACAAAATTTACTCAAATAAATATTTTAGAAAGCATTTACCTGGATAACTATTTCAATTTTATTTAAAATTAAAGAAACCCATAATCAAACCTAGTCGTGGAGGGAAAAATTTAGGTGTGAACATATTAGTTTGAAACTCTTCTGTCCAAATGAAATTTTTGCAGATTGCTATTATTTGTTTCATCACAGCTCTAGGAAATAAAAATATTGATTCCTAATATGTTTGGATATGAATAAGTACTAAATGACTAGGGAAAAATTTAGGTGTGAACATATTAGTTTGAAACTCTTCTGTCCAAATGAAATTTTTGCAGATTGCTATTATTTGTTTCATCACAGCTCTAGGAAATAAAAATATTGATTCCTAATATGTTTGGATATGAATAAGTACTAAATTTACTAGCTAAATCCTTCCAGCATAAGACAGATTTTTGGAACCCCAATATTTTATTCTTGATGTTATCTTGTCCGAGATTATTTCATAATCTATTGTAGCTAGGGGTGTTCATGGTTTGGTTAAAAACCAAACCGAACCACGAACCAAACCAAACCGATTAAAAAAACTGACATTTGGTTAGGTTTGGTTTGGTTTGGTTATAAATTTTTAAAACTGATACTTATGTGGTTTGGTTTTGATTTTACTCTAAAATAACCGACAAAATAACCAAACCGAACCGATAAATTTTTTCTTTTATATATATATATATATTTATATATCACATACATATGCATATATAAATTATTTATATATTATTCATAAATAAAATATAAATACTTTTTATATTTTAAATTTTAATCATGAATTTAACTTTAGTCATAGCA
>NW_025883783.1:15320-20773 GCF_002878395.1 Capsicum annuum
TCCCAACCAACAATTGCATGAATTCAAATTTAAGCCAAAAAGTATAAAAGTCATAAACATGAGCCTAGGAGTCTCAAAAATAGCAATTCACAAAATTCAACATGCTTTTACAAGCAAACCCACTTGCATCATGTAATCAAAAATAGCACTAACAAGAATATCTCACTTATTCCTAACCTAAAAAAAAATAATTGAGCCAAAATTTGGAAATTTTTTCACCCCACGCTTAAAAATCTACTTTGTCCCCAAAGTGAATTTAAAGGTAAGAGATAGAAATACTCCCTGAGACCTCTAGGCCTAGCTAGTAGAATCTTAGCACATAGAGGAGATCCATGGGACCCCACACTCAATATTTGCCATGCTTCAAGCTCAATATTATGGTACTCAGACTTCCCATTAACCTGTGACTCAACCAAAAATAAAAACTACGTGAAGCAAAAAAAATTTGAAAACTAAAAATAAAACATACCTAATTAACTTGGGTTACCTTTCAAGAAGCGCCTAATTTAGTGTCACGGCACGCCCCAATCAACTTTTTTCTCTACCTTGAGGATATAAATTTTACCCCCAACTTTGCATCCATATTTTTGCCTCGCTCATATGGTGGTGGTACAAAAATTAAGGAATCGAGTAATAGAATATGCATGGTAAAACACTCGTCCTTGAAGTGAGGTGTGTTTTTATATTACTTAACAAGTGCAAAATCAAGAATATAGGATTTGTGTTCCTCATCTTCACACTCTTCCACTATTTTAAATGATTCTACATACAAGAAATCATCTAAACATAATGTAGAAAAGTGCTTTGAGTGAGGCCCAATAAATCCTACTTCTAAATTTACACTATCAATAACACACTTACTCTCATTCACCTTCTCAATTTCAGTCTCAAGATAAAGATAACAACTGAGTGGCTGTGATTCTTGTGTTTTTCTCTGCCTCTGTGGAAATGGTGGTGATGTTATTTCCTGAACCTCCTTAGTTGTTTGTTGAGCATTTCCCACAAACATGACTAAATCAGGATTAAAAGGACACATATCTGTAGAGTGACATATATTTCCACAAGTCACACACCAACGTGTAGTCTTCTGCACAGGATGGAAACATGCAGGTCCTCTCCAAATGGTTGGATCAAAATCTGTACAAAAAGCCTCATGGTGGGATCCTCCACAATAATGACAAGAATCATCATCCCTCGAAAACCATCTATCCAAGAATGACATCTCAAAAAGAGTGTGAGAAAAATAGAAATAAGGTAAAATAAAAAGAAACTAAAAAAAATGAAAACTATTTACAACTCAATATAGAAAAATTAAAAATAAGATAGTTACTAGTTATAAGTCCCCGGCAACGGCGCTAAAAACTTGACAGCACCCAAGCACACACACAAGTGTACATGATCTTATCAAGTAATATAGTTGCTTCAAGGAAGCCCAAGTATCGATCTCACAGCGACTTGCGTTCGTCGCCTATCTAATTCTAGTCTAACTAATTGAGAAAAAATAAACAAGAAGAGAGTTTGTAATTTTTTTAAATTAAAAATAAAATAAATAATGTACAAAATAAAAGTTTTGGAACAATCAATGGAAGAAAATCCAGGGTTAAATCACTTCGAACAATCATACTATGTTTTTGTATTTCATTTGTTAACTTGCTTATCTTGGTTGTTAATTCGTAGAGTTAATTGCATGATCATGATTTCCTAACCTATAATCTTTTACCTAATATGGACATTACAACTACATCATTGAGTGGAGATGTAATAATCCAATTAAATGAATTAAAGCTATCATCCTACGTATGAATCAAGTAAGGCATCTAAGTACATCCGTGTCCTAGACGCTGAGTTTAATTCTTTATTTTATTAAAGAATAAAAATCCAAACTTTATTTATTCTCGTGTTCTATCTCCCTATTCCCTCTCCCGAGATCAAAAGGTTGACAATATATCTATTCTAAGGTAGCGAATCCTTAAAACAATCAAAATAAGAATAAACAAATAACCAAATATGATAAGTAAAAATTAATCAAAATTAATCCAAAATAATAGTACTTATATTTTTAATTTTAACCCCAAAAAAAGAGTTTTTAGTCATTAACATTCATAATCACAATTCAAATAATTAAATATATGATGTAAAAAATTAAAAATTAAAAATAAAATTAAAATCTAATAAACATTGTAGCCGCCTCCTCCATAATTTCACCAAAACAGAGGATAATGAATTGACCCTATATTTCTGTCCACTGTAAGTATATATATTCCCCTCTAAGTGGACCTAGGAAATAATATTTTAATGTCCCACAGCTGTCCAATATGTACAAGAAAATCCCAACTTCTTGCCTTAATTTTCGAGCCAACTATTTGCATTAGTAATTGGATAGGCCATCTGTGTCGGCTGCTTTTTCACTTGGAACTGGATGTACTGGACAAGGCGCGATGCTGTCCGCGTTGTTCATATTGATGCGACGCAATGGTATCACGTCAATTCACTAGAATTTTCTTTCAAAAGTTTGGTTAAGTGTTGAACGTTCTTTCTTTTTTTTATGTCTTTTGAAGTGCATTTTTAATAAATTTTGAGTTTTTTTTATCATCATTAGATCACCGTATTTATCTCACAAATCCTCCTACAATATTCCACACCACAAATTAAAGATCAAAATAACACAATAACCTCAACAACATATCAGAACACAAGCTAAGATAAGGTAAATTTGTAATGATCATCCACTTATTATTTCGACTCTTAACTTAATCAAATTAAATTTTGCACATTACAAACAAGTTATTCCACTCATAATTACACCATTAAAATATTTGGAACAAATTAAACATATTAGAATCCACCGAGACCAACTAGACACTTAACTAGCTCAAGCTAGTAAAACTAGTTTTCCGGATTGAACTCTAAATTACTCAATTCAGCATTAACTTGTTTGAAAAATACCTTGAACATTGTAAATACACACTTGGACACTTAAATGCTTATTCATATCAATATAAACATGCTAAGCACACGAATTGCTCTCAAAACAAGGCAAAATAAGCTAGAATAATGATACCAAAGTGTATAAAACCACCTCAGATCAGAAGAAAGTCAAATATCAAAACAGAAGTCCTCCAAGTAATGGGTATCCAGTCACCTAAAAGGATAGGGAATTCAACTAACGAGGAAGGCATAGAGTCAACAAGAAAGGGTGAGTCAGTCGACTACAAAGATAGGGAAGTGAACTGATGTTTATTGTTTGTCATTATCAAAAAATGAGTGATTGATAGCTCTCTATATTGACATAATATATTTTAATAATGACAAACTAATTAGTTAATAACATGTAGGATATACAAAAGATGTAATCAAGGAAAGGAAGATAATCATAGAGCTAAACTTAGAAGAGTATCTCGTGCAATCGCTAACTACAAGGAAGTCAGAGCTGGATTTGAAACAATACTAAGAAAAGATCTCATTAGATCCCAATCTACAAGGAAGAGAATCGGCAAATCCTAGAACAATATGGAAAGAAGATCTCATAGAGGAACCTTGGAAGGAATGAAAATCACACCCTCTTCATTGACATATCTGATATGGACATGAATGGTTGTGAGTTTATATCCAAGAAAGGCAGATCATATCTTATGTATGGACATATTTGATATGGACATACTATATGATGTGAATCCTCAATCTAGAAATTATTTCAAATCCTTGATTGAGAAGAAATCCCTTCGATTTCCCTTATAGAGCAAAGAATCCAGATCAGTTGAAGGATATAAAAAGGAAGACCAAATATCAAGAAATCTCATGCAACTTCATAGGAAATTCTTAGTGTATCTAAATCTTAGTCTCCATAAAGCTTTGTAATTTAAGTTTACAATAGTTACAAAATAGAAAGGTCAAGTCCACTTAGTCATAGCAGTTGAGGCTGTGTCACAAGATCTGAATAAAAAAATAAGATTCAAAAATTGTTTACTCCATCTGTACTGCACCTCATACTTTGAAAGCACTAAGGAAACTCTTCTAACCCAAGGGGACTGGAAGTAGGCAACACACTGGTGTTTTGAAGGATAAATCTTTATGTTATTTTCTTACTTACTTGTTTTTTGTTTACACATTAAAATTTAATCTATTTTATTCAGTATACTAATCTACAGGTGAGTTGACTGTCAAGAATGATCAATCGACTTTGAAAAAGTTTTCAATTCACCCCCCTCTTGAATTTCAATTAGTATCAAAACAAGTCTCACCAAAGTGTTGCTTTGCCACACGTAAGAAAATATCTAATTCCAAACTATCATATTCCAGGAGCACTCCTTCAAGATGGTCACTCATTAACTAGACCACCATACTTTAATGGACAACACTATTCTTTCTAGAAGAATAGATTCAAGATTTTTGTTCAGTTAAATGACTTCCAAGCCTGGGTTGTCATTAAGAAGGTACTAAAACCTATTCCAAAAACTAAAAACAAAGAAAAGTACAAGAAAAAAGGACAAAGAATCAAGAAATGGAATGGCTATCATAAATCAGAGAGTAAGAAAAATCTTAAGACTAAGGCAACTTAGACCACAAGGCTACAAGAATAATGAATTCACAAGAAATAATGATCGCTGTTATCATTGTGGTAAACCCAAACACATAAAACAGAACTGTCCAGAGTTAAGGAGAAGATCAACTAATAAAAATAAAAACTTTGGGGCATGAAGAGATGAAGATGTAAGTGAAGATGTTGCAAAAATATCCAATATGTGCTTCATGGCAAAGGGTGAACCAAGTGAGGGAAGACCATTCAATTGTCCTAATTGTAACTTTCTTCATACAAATCTTAATATGATTACTAACGAGCTTCAAAAAATTATTGATGAATAAAATAAACTTGCTAAAAAAAAAAATTGGCAAGCTAATCTTGAAGAGAAAAGAAAGAACTGAAAAATTAAACTTGAAGCAGTCAAATCAAAACTGACCTACCTCAAAAAGAACTTAATAACTTAAAAATATAGTTAAAAAGCATTAGAAAATCATGAAGTCACAGTTCTATAAAATCAAATTCTCTTAAGACTAATTCAAGATATTCATCAAGTTATTTGAGTCTGCTAAAGCTTCCTTTCTTTTCATGTACCAGTCTGCTACAACTATGGTAAAAAGGGGCACAAATCACACAACTGCAGAAAATGTCTAATGGATTTTGGGTTTGGTGACCCAAAGAAAGCACATCTAACTCTCAAGGACCCAAGACCACTTGGGTACCTAAAAAATTAATCTTCTTATTTTTTAGGAACATGTCTGCAAAAGCTATAGAAAAGAAATATGGTTCATAGATAGTGAATGTTCTTGAAACATGACAAAAAATAAAGAAAACTTTTGTTTGCTAAAGAAAATTAAAGAAGGCCAGACTTATTTAGGGATGATGCCAAAGGTAACGTCATCAGAGTTGGCTCAGTGAAGCTCAGCTTCTCCTG
>NW_025883783.1:23773-35977 GCF_002878395.1 Capsicum annuum
TGCTATGACTAAAGTTAAATTCATGATTAAAATTTAAAATATAAAAAATATTTCTATTTTATTTATGAATAATATATAAATAATTTATATATGCATATGTATGTGATATATATATATATATATATATATATATAAATTTATCGGTTCGGTTTGGTTATTTTGTCGGTTATTTTAGAGTAAAATCAAAACCAAACCACATAATTATCAGTTTTAAAAATTTATAACCAAACCAAACCAAACCAAACCTAACCAAATGTCGGTTTTTTTAATCGGTTTGGTTTGGTTCATGGTTCGGTTTGGTTTTTAACCAAACCATGAACACCCTTAGCTACAATAGATTATGAAATAATCTCGGACAAGATAACACCAAGAATAAAAAATTGGGGTTCCAAAAATCTGTCTTATGCTGGAAGGATTTAGCTAGTAAATTTAGTACTTATTCATATCCAAACATATTAGGAATCAATATTTTTACTTCCTAGACCTGTGATGAAACAAATAATAGCAATGTGCAAAAATTTCATTTGGACAAAAGAGTTTCAAACTAATATGTTGACACTTAAATTTTGCCCTCCACGACTAGGTTTGATTATGGGTTTCTTTAATTTTAAATAAAACTAAAATAGTTATCCAGATAAATGCTTTCTAAAATATTTATTTGAGTAAATTTTGTCATTTAACAGAAAATTTATATATTTCTGTATTCCTGTATACGAGATCATATAATTTTGGTGTATGAACCTGCAAATTTTAATTATTTCAGTCCTATATAGCATGCTAAAAGGGATTCCAGACTTAGAAAAAAAATTCAGCTAAGTATTAAGACTTACAATTATTTTAGCCTTCAAAATTGGATGACCTTGTTTTTGGTCTTTACGACATTATTTTCAAGTTGATTTATGATTAGAGATGTCATTAGGTCATATTGGGTGAGTTTTGAAATTTTTGAACTTCGTCTGGGTCGTGCTTGGGCAAAACAACAAGCCAATACAATCTTGACGCGTCGCATTGGTTACCACATTGCACCCATCGACACAACATGTCGACCCCATTGACGTGGCGCGTTGGGTATCGCATCGCTGGGCCAGTTTTGTGTGTTAAGTTATGAGTTTTTAAGGGTATTTAGGTCATTTTTTTCCTAACCCTATTCAGCTGAAACATGAGATTTAACTCTCCAAAGGGCAAAAATTACATTCTTTATTCTCCAAAATCATCTCAAGAACAAACCCTAGTTTCATCAATCTCAAGAATCAAGTCTCAAGAACTCACCACAATCTTCACAAAATTAACAATCAAGGTATGTTAGATGTTCATCCTTGGGTTTCCTTCCACACTTGGAGTTTAAGAACCCTTTTCAAAACTTGAATTATGATTCCCATGCTATGAATTGAATTATGCTCATGTTTGTATTATTGTATGGGTTTCAGGTTAAGATCTTTTATGAGTTTTCATGAAATTATGTTAGCATGCGTGTTGAATTGTGAATCTCTCATGATAAAACCCTTAAATTTGCAAGATTACATGTTGAAGTTATGATGCCCTATATGTTATTCTTCATGTATCACAATCATGCTCCCCAAGTGTTTGATAGAATGTCCATGTGAATTGATGTAATGCCCCGAGACTGCACCATGAGTATCACACGGTGCTTATGACCCCGAAGGATCATAAGCTAACCCATGACTGGTACCTGCTGTAAGCACTGAATAATAATACTGAAAATCATATGCGGAAGTATAACTAAAAATGCCATAAGTTTCTCAAAATAATGAAATAATAACTGAATGTACTGATAATAACATCTGAAAAATTAAAAAATCTGTTTGTGCTAGTCTGAAAGCCTCTAACTGTCTGAATATGGAGTTGATGGGACAAAGTTCTAACTAACTCTGACTACTGCACTAACTGAAATATTGAGATAAATAAACTCAGTCCTCGAAATATGAGGACTCACCACTGTATCTACTACTGATAGCCTGAGCTACTATGTACGGTCAGGACCCTAAGAGTCCAAACCTATGATATGAGACATCATAGTGCAAAGAAAGAGTATGCGTCAGTACGTGGAGTGTACTGGTATGCTAAGTGAGGTAGGCTGATATACATGGGTTCATATGCATGAGATGAGAATTGATTGAAGGAACATCATGAAGTAACTGAATGAGAGTACATGCAAAACTATAACTATTGACATGCTGAATATGCAATACTTGTGAATATAACGTCTTTCTGAATTAGACTAAAACTAAAGTTCTGAGTTCTGATAACTGAATACTGATAACTGAAAGCTTAGACTGATACTGAAGTATTGATTTCTGATGGCTAAGTAATTGATAACTGATAGTCATAATTCTATAGAACTATCTGAGTTCTTTGCTGAATATTGAGACTTAAACCGTAACTATGAGAGTTATCATCTAACCTACATACCACGATTATAAACTGAGTTGGGGTCCAAACTGGGACCCCAGTTAGAAGGGAGTTAGCACCTTGCCAAGGGATACTAATAGTACTGGGTCAACCCTAATCTAGAAAGAAGAATCATGAATTATATATATGGTTGTGTTAACCCTAGTCTGGCAGGAGGACGTCTTACCCTATGCTGGCTACGTAGCTCTGTAATGCAGGGACTGCTACTAAGGGTTAAACTCTCTACTGGAAGGAATTCCCCCATCCCTGGGCTCACTCGGTGTTGAATCCTACTCCCAACTGAATAGACACAGATCCCTAGATTGTACTAAGCTTGACTAAGCTGATACTGATTGTGTTGACTGACTGAACTAGACTAAGTTCACTGAGTTTTGTAACTGATTGAGTATTACTGTTCATGATGTTATTGAGACTATTCTATAGCTATTGTAATTCTAGGTGAAGAACTCGATTGTCGGGTATTGAATACCCCCAGGACTCGATAACATCAATAGTAAAACATGGCAAAATCTTAAAGGCATTACATTAGTTACTCGTCCACCATACATTTATTTAGACATTTTGTCAAACATTTGAGAGACATAAACTTGTACATGAATGGGACCACATGCTAACATGTCTAGAATTCACTACTCAATTTACATAGGTATTCTATTAAACACTTCGGGAGCATAATTAATGTGTATAGAAATCATCAAGATATAAACATCATGGTTACAACATTCAACTTGCAAATCCAAGGGTTTAACATGAGGATCACATGATTCTACAAACTCACTAATTATTCACTTGAAACTTGTATGAATCTTGATTTGAAAACCATACAATAATATATACATGAACACAATCTAATTCAAATATGTAAATCATGAAATCAATAAATTTGTAGTTTTAAAAAGGGTTCTTAAAATCCAAGGGTGGAAGGAAACCCAAGGATGAACACCTAGCATACCTGAATGGCAAAATTTGAGAAGATCATTGGAAATTTCTTGGAACTTGATCTTGAGCTTGATAAACTAGGGTTTTTTTCTTGAGAGGATTTTATGAATAAAGAATGAATTTTTCTCTTTAGGATATCAAATTTCGTGTTAAGGCTAAATAATATAAGGGGAAAATAACCCATTTACCCCTACAAACCCGGATAGAATTTGCTGGACAGGATCTCCATCGCATCGCGACCCCTGCTTGGGTGAAACAACCCTCATGATGCGAACCCTTCTCGGGTCAAGCAACCCTCACGGCACGATCCTGAGCCTGGGTCAACTAGCCCTTGCGGCGCGGCTCTATCGTGACCCCTTGCTGTTTTGGACACTCAAACTCACCCTTAATCTAGTCCAAAACATCCAAAACTTTCTTGAGATAACCTACATGTGACCCTGATCATGAATCAACTTGAAAATCAACATACTAAGGTCAAAAAGGTCAAAAATACGATCCTTCAATTTCAAAGGCTAAAAATGATTCTAAGTCTTAACACTTAGCCAAAATTTTCTATGTCTGGGACCTCTTTTGGCATGCTATATAGGACTGAAATGACTAGGATTTTTGCGGGGTGTTATAATTGAATAGTGAAATCATGACATGTTAGCATGTGTTCCCATTCATGTACAAGTTCATGACCTCCAAATGTTTGATGAAATACTCTAATGAATCAACTGACTATTGCTGTACTTTCAAGATTTGTCATGCTTTATTATTGATGCTATCGAGTCCTGGGGGTATTTATTACCCAAAATTTAGCTGTTTACTTAGTTGTAGTAGTTATAGAATAGCCCAAGTAAAGGTCAAGAGCAATAGTACTCAGTTAGTAACAAAACTTAGTGAACTCAGTCTAGTTCAATCAGTCAACACGATCAGTGTCAGTTTTATTATCATTCAGTGTCGATTCAGTTGGGAGTAGGATTCAGCATCGAGCGAACCCAGTGATGGAGGCATTCCTTCCAGCAGAGGGTTTGACCCTTAGTAGCAGTCCCTGTGTTATAGAACTACGTAGCCAGTATAAGGTAAGTTGCCTTCCTGCCAGACTAGGGTTGATACAATCCTCTATATATATTTCATGAGTCTTCCTGCTAGATTAGGGTTGACCCAGCATTGTTAGTATCCTTTGGCAAGGTGGTAATACCCTTTCAACTGGGTCACACGTTGGACCCCAACTCAGTTTATCATTGGGGTATGTTGGTTAGATGAACACTCCCACAGTTACAGTTTCAGTCTCAGTATTTAGTGAAGATCTCAGACTATGGCAATCAGTTATCAGTTACTTAGCCATCAAAGATCAATACTTCAGTATCAGTCTAAACTTTCAATTATCAATATTCAATTATCAGAACTCAGTACTTTAATCCAATCTAATTTAGACATAAGTTATATGTGCAAATTGTACATTCAGTATGTTCAGTAGTTACAGTTTTGCATGTACTCTCATCCAGATACTTTATGATGTTTATTCAGTCAGTTATCATCTCATGCATTTGAACCCATATATATCAACCTACCTCACTTAGCATACCAGTACATTCTACATACTGATGCATACTCTTTCTTTGCGCTATGATGTCTCATATCATAGGTTCGGATGCTCAGGGTCCTGATCATACTTAGCAGCTCAGGATATCAGCAGCAGATACAGTGGTAAGTCCTTATATTTTGAGGACAGATTTTATCTATTTCTGTATTTCAATAGTTTAGTAGTTATTTCAGTCAGAGATAGTTAGGGATTTGTCCCATCAACTCCATATTTAGACAGTTAGAGGCTTTTAGACTAGCACAGTCAATTATTATATTTTTAGATATTATTATCAATATACTTAGTATTTATTTTAGTATTTTGTGAACCTTATTGTATTTTAGTTTTTTCTTCTGCATATGTTTTTTAATATTATTATTTAGTGCTTATAACAGGTACCAGTCATGGGTTAGCTTGTGATCCTTCGGGGTTGTAAGCATTATGTGATGTCTAAGGTGTAGACTCGAGGTTTTACAAGCTTAGTATCAGAGCCTAAGGTTCTAAAGAGTCCTAGGAAGCATGAATCTGTGTCAAGTAGAGTCTTCTACATGGGTATGTAGTGCATCATATTTATGGACAAAGGGCTATGAGACATTTTTAGGAAAAGTTTTGATTCTTTCAATATTAATGTCGTGTGAGTGAGCATGAGCTCTAGTTAAATTATCTGTATAATCTAATTTTCCCTTCTATTTACATAACATGCCTCCCAAAAAGACCAAAGAAAGAAAAAATGGGAATCAGCTAGCACCTTTGCCCGTTCAGGAAGATCCCCTAAATGAGCATATTTCTTACGCAGAATTCATAGCAACTTTCACCACTCTAGCTTATTTTGTAGTAGCTTAGAATGAATTCCCAACTGCTGTTCAGTCCAACCTAATGGCCAATACTGTTGTAGCTAGAATTCAGGACTTCACCTGAATGAATCCTCCATCATTTTTAGGGTCTAAGTCTGAAGAGGATCTAAAGGATTTCCTTGACATGGTGCAAAAAGTAACAAATATTATGTGGGGTAACTAATAGTGAGAGTGTTCAGTTAGCTGCCTATTAGTTACAAGATGTGGCTCATACATGGTTTAAGTAGTAGAAGGCAGATAGGTCCACAGATACAGGGCCTATAAAATGGGAAGAATTTGCTACTGTCTTTTTAGATAGGTTTTTCTCATTGGAATTTAGATAGGCCAAGGTTTTAGAGTTTATTAACCTAAAGCAGGGCAACATGATAGTTAAGGAGTATTCCCTTAAGTTTACTCAGTTAGCCAGATATACTCCTCATATGGTAGCTGATAGTAGGTCTAAAATCAAGTTCATGTCTGGTGTGTCTCACAGTATGGTCAAAGAGTGTAGGACTACAATACTAATTAAGGAGATGGACTTGTCTAGGTTGATGATCCACGCTCAATAGATAGAGGAGAAAAAAACTAAGGAGAAAAAGAGGGAGAATAAGAGGGCTAGAAAAGGTAGCTTCAACTCTACTCAGCCTAAGTTAGAGGATGGTAATCATTCTCAATTCTGCCCAAATCTTCAGTTTCGACTCTATCCTTAGCCATTGTTTTTGTACCTATATTCAGAAATTGTAATAAGGATAGGGTTGCAGGCTCTAAATCTCATGGTAGTGTCAGTAATGCTCGAATAAATCCTCTTTATCAGAAGTATGGCAAAAACCATCAGGGTGTCTTTAGGGCTGGAAGTTATATATGTTTTGGATGTGGTAAGCCAAGCCATAGGATTAGAGATATCATCAGGTTGGTTCCTAGAGTTAGCATAATCGTCCCCTATCTCAGTTTGGTCGCCTGTCTTAGTAGGGTACCACTTTCAGTGCCACCAGTGGGCAATGCCCAAATAGGCTTTATGCACTTCAGTCTTGGTAGGATTAGGAAAGTTCTCCTAATATGGTCACTGGTACATTACAAGTTTACCATTTACATATTTGTGCTTTACTAGATCCAAGAGATTTTTTTTCCTTTGTAACTCCTTATATAGCTGTTGATTTCGGAGTCAGTCCCAAAATACTAGTTGAGCCCTTCTCAGTCTCTACCCCAGTGGGTAAGTCTCTCATAGCCCAATGGGTATACAGGAACTATTCGGTTATGATATCTCAGAAAGTTACTTTAACAGACAGATTTTGACATTATTTTTGGCATGGATTGGCTCTATTCATGCTATGCTTCAGTTGATTGTAGGAACAGAGTTGTTCATTTCTAGTTCTCGAATGAACCTATCCTAGAATGGAGGGGTAGTACTTCAGTACTTAGGGGTTAGATTATTTCATACCTTAGGGCAAGAAAAATGATATCCAAGTAGTGTGTCTATCATTTTGTTTGAGTTAAAGATTTTAGTTCTGAGACTCCTAATCTTGAGTCAGTTCTAATAGCAAGTGAACTTCCAGATGTGTTTCCTGAAGATCTTCCCAGATTTTCTCCTGAAAGGAAAATTGACTTTAGAATAGACCTATTTCCAGATACTCTGCCCATTTCTATTCTGCCATACAAAATGACTCCAGCTGAACTTAAAGAATTAAAAGAGCAGTTTAAAGACCTCTTAGATAAGGGATTCATCAAATCTAGTGTCTCCCCATGGGGTACACCAGTCTTATTCGTGCGTAAGAAAAATGGTTCTCTCAGAATGTGTATTGACTACCGTCAGTTGAACAAATTCATAGTCAAGAACAAGTACCCACTTCCTAGAATTGATGACTTGTTTAACCAACTTCAGGGAGCCAGTTACTTCTCTAAGATAGACCTTAGATTTGGCTATCATCAGCTTAGAGTCGGAGAATGTGACATTCTAAAAATAGCTTTCAAAACTCGTTATGGTTACTTTGACTTTCTAGTCATGTCATTTGGGCTTACCAATGGGCCAATAACTTTCATGGACTTGATGAACTGCGTGTTCAAGCACTACTTAGATATGTTCATCATAGTCTTCATAGATGACATTCATGTCTACTTTCAAAGTGAAAATGATCACGCAGACCATCTCAGAATAGTATTAGAGGCTCTAAGAGCCCAACAGTTGTTCACTAAATTCAGTAAGTGTGAATTTTAGCTAAGATCAATATCTTTTCTGTGTTATATTATTTCCGGTGATGGCATTAGAGTTGATCCTCAAAAGACTAAAGTAGTGAGAAACTAGCCTAGACCCATCTCTCCATCAGATATTAGGAGTTTCTTAGGTTTGATTGTGTATTGCCGATGGTTTATTTAAGGATTTTCCTCAGTTGCATCCCCCATGTCCAGATTGACTAAGAGGAAAGTTAAATTCCAGTAGTCAGATTCTTGTGAGAAGAGTTTTCAGGAGTTGAAGACTCGACTTACTACAGCCCCAGTTTGACTTTACCCAACAATTTAGATGGATTTGTTATGTATTGTGATTCTTCCATAGTTGGTTTGGGGTGTGTTTTGATGCAGAAGGGTAAGGTTATGGCCTATGCCTCTAGACAGCTTAAGCCTCATGAAAAGAATTACCCCACCCATGATCTTAAGTTAATAGCTGTTGTGTTTGTCTTAAATATATGGAGGCACTATTTGTATGGGTACATGTTGATATGCTCACAGACCACAAAAGACTGCAGTATGTATTTTCTCAGAAAAACTTGAACCCGCGTCAGAGAGGTGGTTAGAGCTGTTGAAAAATTATGACATGAGTGTTCTGTATCACCTGGGCAAGGCTAATATAGTGGCTTATGCTCTCAGTATATTGTCCATGGGTAGTGTTGTTTACGTTGAGGATAGTAAGAAGAAGTTAGTTCAGGAAGTTCATCAGCTTGCCAGGCTGGGTGTTTGTTTGGATGATTTGACTGAGGGTAGTGTTCGGGTGCAGAATAGTTCAAAATAATCTTTGGTTTCCTAAGTAAAAGAAAAGAAGGACAGAGATCCCAGTTTATTTAAGTTAATAGAGTCAGTTAGAGACCAGAAGGTAGAAGTTTTCTCACAAGGGGGAGATGGTGTGTTGCGTTATTAGGATAGGTTATGTGTGCCATGTATGGATGCCGTGAAACAAAGGATTCTTATCAAAGTGAATGGTATGCGTTACTCAATTCATTCGGGGGCCACTAAGATGTATTGTGACTTACAGGAAGTCTATTATTGAAGTGGGATGAAGAGAGACATTGTAGAGTTTGTGGCTAAGTGCTCCACGTGTCAGCAGGTTAAGGTTAAGCATTAGAAACCTAGTGGGTCTATGCAAGAGTTCAGTATTCCCACATGGAAGTGGGAAGAAGTGAACATAGATTTCGTGATGGGTTTGCCTCATACTCGTCATCAACATAATTCAATTTTGGGTCATTGTGGATAGGATGACCAAATTAGCCTATTTCTTGCCAGTTCATACCTCTTATTCAGTCGAGGACTATGCCAAGCTCTATATCAGAGAGTTGGTTAGGTTGTACGGTGTCCCATTATCCATTATATCAGATAGAGGTTCACAGTTTACCTTTTATTTTTGGAAAGCCTTCCAAAAAGGTCTTGGTACCCAAATTCACCTCAGTATAGCCTTTCACCCTCAGACAGATGGTCAAGTAGAAAGGACCATTTATACTTTACAAGATATGTTGAGAGCGTGTATTGTTGACTTTAAGGGCAGTTGGGATGACCACTTACCTTTGATTGAGTTCGCGTATAATAAAAATTGTCATTCCAATATTCAGATGGCTCCATTTGAGGAACTATATGGGAGGAAATGTAGATCTCTCATTGATTGGTTTGAAGTAGGTGAGGCCATAATATTAGGTCCTAACTTGGTATTTGATGTCTTAGAGAAAGTATAGTTAATCATAGAGAGGCTTAAAATAGGTCAGAGCCGACAAAAATCATATGTAGATGTGAGAAAAATAGATCTCGAGTTTGTGATTGACTACTTTGTGTATTTAAAGATTTCTCCCATTAAGGGGGTGTAGAGATTTGGAATAACGGGGAAGCTTAGTCCCCGATATATTGGTACTTATAGGATTCTCAGCCGTTTTAATAAGGTAGCTTATGAGCTTGAGTTGCCTGCAACTTAGCATCAGTGCACCCAACGTTTCATATCTCCTTGCTAAAGAAGTGCATAAGTGACCCAACAGTTGTAGTCCCTATTGAGAGCATAGATTTTCAGAGCAATCTCTCTTATGAGGAAATCCCAGTCAAAATCCTTGATCTCCAGATTCACAGAGTAAGGAACAAAGAAGTTTCTTTGGTCAAAATTCTTTGGCGGAATCACTCCGGTAAGGGAGCTACTTTAGAAGCAGAAGAAAACATGCAAATCAAGTATCCTTACCTCTTCTCCGCAAACTCAGACTTAGCCTAAGGTAACAGTCTTCCTTAGATTTACTCTTTTCCATGTTCAATTACAATTGCATAACATTCTTATAGCATTCATGCATTTATGAAACATTTCAGTCATGTGTCATGTCTCTAGAATTCAATCATGTTTCGGTTATGCATGTTAGTATAAGTACGGTTCCTCAGTTCCCCTTAGTTCAGTCAGCCTCATTCGAGGATGAATGTCTTAAAGGGGAGATATTGTAAGACCCCGCAAAATTCTAATCATTTCAGTCCTATATAGTATGCCAAAAGGGGTCCCAGACTTAGAAATTTTTTTTAGCTAAGTATTAAGACTTAGAATTATTTTAGCCTTTGAAATTTGATGACCTTGTTTTTTTATCTTTCCAACCTTAGAATGTTGATTTTTAAGTTGATTCATGATCAGAGATGTTAATAGGTCTTATTATGTGAGTTTCGAAATTTTTGGACTTCATTTGGGTCATGTTTGGATGGGAAAAATAACAAGCCAACACGATCTTAACATGTCGCATTAGCTACCGCATTGCATCCATCGATGTATTTCATCAGTGATCGCATCGACCCCATCAAAGCGGTGCATCAGGTTTCGCATTACTGGGCCAATTTTGTGTGTTAAGTTACGGGTTTTTGAGGGCATTTAGATTCTTTTCCCCTAACCCAATTCAGCTAAAACATGAGATTTAACTCCCCAAAGGTCAAAAATTACATTCTTTATTCTCCAAAATCCTCTCAAGAACAAGCCTTAGTTCCATCAAGCTCAAGAATAAAGTCTCAAGAACTTACTGGAATCTTTATGAAATTAACAATCAAGGTATGTTAGGTGTTTATCCTTGGGTTTCCTTCCACCCTTGGAGTTCAAGAACCCTTTTCAAAACTTGAATTATGATTCCCATTCTATGAATTGAATTATGCTCATGTTTGTGTTGTTGTATGGGTTTCAGGTTAAGATCTTTTATGAGTTTCCATGAAATTATGTTAGCATGTGTATTGAATTATGAATCTCTCATGATAAAACCCTTGAATTTGCAAGATTACATATTGAAGTTATGATGCCTTATATGTTATTCTTCATGTATCACAATCATGCTCCCCAAGTGTTTGATAGAATGTCCATGAGAATTGAATAGTGAAATTATGACATGTTAGCATGTGTTCCCATTTATGTACAAGATCAAGATCTCCAAATGTTTGACAAAATACCCCAATGAATGAATTGTAAACAATTGACTATTGTTATACTTTCAAGATTTGTCATGCTTTATTATTGATGCTATCGAGTCCTGGGGGTATTTATTATCCAAAATTTAGTTGTTTACTTAGTTGCAGTAGTTATAGAATAGTCTTAGTAAAGGTTAAGAAGAGTAGTACTCAGTCAGTAACAGAACTCAATGAACTCAATCCATTTCAGTCAGTCAATACGATCAGTTTCAGTCTCATTCAATGTCGATTCAGTTGGGAGTAGGATTCATCACCGAGTGAACCCAGGGTTGGAGCATTCCTTCCAGCAAAGGGTTTAATCCTTAGTAGCAGTCCCTGTATTACAAAAATACGTAGCCAGCATAGGGTAAGTCGTCCTCTTGCCAGACTAGGGTTGACACAATCATATATATATATATATATTTCATGAGTCTTCCTGCTAGATTAGGGTTGACCCAACATTGTTAGTGTCCCTTGGTAAGGTTCTAATACCCTTCCAACTGGGGTAAGAGGTTGGACCTCAACTAGATTTATTATCGGGGTATGACAGTTAGATGAACACTCCCATAGTTACAGTTTTAGTCTTAGTATTCAGTGAAGAACTCAGACAGTTCTACAGAACTATGACTATTAATTACCTATCCATAAGAAATCAGTACTTCTGTGTCAGTCTAAACTTTCAGTTCTCAGTATTCAGTTATCAGAACCCAGTACTTCTGTTCATTCTAATTTAGATAGACGTTATATGTGCAATATTGCATATTCAGCATGTTTAGTAATTATTATCAATAT
>NW_025883784.1:0-1097 GCF_002878395.1 Capsicum annuum
TATTGTGGTTAAATTATTTAGCAAAATAACTTTTTACATTTAACCACAACGTATTTTGTTAGTATATCCATATGTAGACAAATATAAAATAATAAAATTTTAAACATTCCAAAACATGTTATTATTAAAACTCTGAGAGAATTTGAGAATTTCTTTCAAATATCACTTATATTTTATTTAAGATCACAATATTACTCAACTTCTTGACCACAATATTACTCAACTATCACTCTTTTCCTAAAAAAATTACTAAACACCTCAAAAATATTCTTCTCTCTTAGTTGGCATGCCATATCATTAAAATCATATTTTTTAAATAATAAATCATTTAATTCATCAAACTCATTTACTCAAAATTATAACTTTATTCTTTTTTTTTTCTTAAAAATACATTAGTTTAATTTTCCTATTTAGAAATTCTTTACCATACTTAATCTTTATCATATTATTTTACATGCAAATTAAAATCTCTAGATAACTTAAGTAATTTAGTGATATTGTTTTCTTTAGAAAACAAGTGATCTTTGTAGGCACTTATATATAAAAACCTGAATGATTATCTAGGAAAATAACTCTAGAAAAAAAATATAAATACCTAAGTATGAGAATTTCTTCTTAATAAATTAATATATATTTTTAAAAGGTAAAACTATTATTTGGTTAAATTAGTTTGCGGAGTTAATATGTTTATTATTTTTTTAAAAATGACGGTTTACTAACATGACATGCTAATTAGAAGAGGAGGAAACTTTCGAGGTACTTAGTGATTTTTTTAGAAAAATATTGATAATTGAGTGATATTATTGTCTTAGCAAAAACAAAATGTGATTCTTATACGTGACTCCAAAAATATTTATAACAATTCAAGAAAATAACTTTAGAAAAAATTTGAAAGTTTAAGTAATGATAAAAGATTTCTAAGCATGAAAATTTCTTCTTAATAAATCAATATATTTTTTTTAAAGAAAAGAATAAGAATATAATTTTGACTAAATAAGTTTGATGATTTAAATAAGTCTATTATTAAAAATAATAATTTAATAACATGATCCACCAATTAGAAGAGAAAGAGACATATAAGATACTTTTTTTTTTTT
>NW_025883785.1:0-2117 GCF_002878395.1 Capsicum annuum
AAAAAGGTCTTGATCATATCCAGGCTGCCTCATGATAGCTTGTACATTAATAAGTTGATGTCTTAGTAGTTCAATATGATGCTCAACCCCCTTAAATTCCTTATTATTTAGTTGTTTCAACCAAGGTTTAATAGTTTTCAGCTTCTTCCACATTGTCTCCATAGTTCCTGAACACTGGTATTGTTCCCATCCATGCTTAACTTTTGTTGAGAAATCATCATGTTGTGTAAGAAAATTTATGAATCTAAAAGGTTTACGTCCACCTCTAGTTTCTTCTCCTATTTTGAGTTTGAGAGGAAAGTGATCAGAGATGTGAGGGTCCATAACACGAACTTGAGCCTGTGGATACTGTAGAATCCAATCACCATTAACCAGAGCTATATCAATCTCGCTGAAAATATGGTGATTTGTCCAAGTGAAAGATCTACCATAATATTACAATTCTGTCATGCCAGTGTCAAATAAGAAATTATTAAAATCACTCATCTTTCTAGCTTGGACAGTGTTGCCTCCAACTTTATCATCTAGCTCCAATACTACATATAATCTCTAATAGCAAGCCAAGTGTGACGCCCCAAAGTTTTGGGGCCTGTCACTCGCCAGGATTGTGCGTGCCAACTAGGCCGCAACCTTGTCAGCTATGCAGGCGACATGTGCTGAGGGAATATGCTGAAGTCGAAGATGAGGCAAAGGGGCATAAAATGAGGCAAAAAGCATCTATATACATTGCATGACATGTCCTAAGAGTGCCAATATGATTTGGATAGGGCTTGGTGTGAGCCCAAGGGGGCGGAGGCATGGTGAGGATCGTATGCGGTGTTCGAGGTCAGCGCCGTGCCATTTTGAGCTACAAGTGGAATCTAAGGATTCCGGTTTAGAGAGTTGATATTGATGGTACCTTATGTATTCTTACCAAATTTGGGGTCATTTGGAGTCCGTTTGGATAGGGGCTTGACTTGGCCAAAGTCCAGTGGCATTGTCGTAATTTGCTGATTGGTCTGAAGGCCATAACTCATTCCATGTGTATGGGAATGGAGTGAAACTTCATGGAGGTGTGAAGGAAGTCAAGAGAAAGGAGTAGGAATAAACGGCACCCAATTTGAAGGTCGGATGAATGATCTAAGCCCCAGTATGATTCTCGGGCAAAATGATGTCTAGTGGCGGACATTGGGATTATTTATTTTAAGCATATATAAGGGGGGTATGAATGGTGACAGCCTACCAGCCTCCCACGGGTGTGTCGACAGATGGCCACACCAAATGTGCTGCCTTGAGGGACAACCTCAAGGGCCTGCCTTGGCATGTCAAAAGAATGCGCAAGGTACTCATAGGGCTCGAGAACCCTATGGGCAACGCAAGGTCGGGTGGACTAGCGTTGGGCGTCGGAAAAGGCTAGAGGTTGGCTATATGAACCAACAAGCCCCGTGGGCTGTCTAAATGATGGAAGGATGCCTCCAAGCCGATAGAGCAATCAAGATACTCTCCCCAAGAGACTCGTGAGCTAACTTGTGAGCTTGGTCAAGGTTCAGCCAAGCGAGCAAGGGTCCGTTGGCCTAGACGCACATTTGTGGGGCGACACTGTGCTACGGAAGCTAGATACAAGTTGCGTGGGCTATGTTTGGCTATGCCATAAGACATGAGAGGGCATATCTAAGAAAGACGCTTGAGACAAAGGCCAAGGATTGAGGGTTGCCCTACTCAGGCGAAGCAAAGGCCAAGTGCACATGCATGAGGCGATGTCAAGCTTGAGGATAGGATTGTACATGCGAAGGCAATGCTCAGGCCAAGGCAAGGGACGAGTATGTCCGTAGCCGTCCCTAGGAGCGCATATGGATGAGATCCACGGATTAAAGGTGCGCCAGAAGAGTTGCTCATACGTTGGCCATGTCAGCCGACATGTTGAAGGAGCGGCACCAAAGGGGGCAAGCCTCTGAGGCGAGCTTCCCACAGGCACAGGATCGTGCTAAAGACCTGGGAAATGAGGAAGGCTGGCCCATAGTTGGGGGAACCATGGGCGCCGTACGGGCAAAATTGTGTGCCGCTGACACGTTGAAAAATGAGCCCGTGACACAAGGCCCCTGTTGGTATTCATGAATATGTCTAAGGTCATCCCACAA
>NW_025883786.1:0-32180 GCF_002878395.1 Capsicum annuum
CTAGGGGTGACAATGTTGATTCCACTTTGTGGGATGATTTCTCTAGTGCTTTTCTTAACCGCATCTTTCCTCAAGAGTTGATGGAGATAAAGTTTGAGGAATTTATGAATCTAAAGCAAGACAGGATATTCGTAAAAGAATATGCCTTTAAATTTCATCAGTTATTATATTATGCTCCAAAATTAGTGTCTAGCATGAGGGCTAGGATAAGAAAGTTTGCCTTTGGGTTATCCCACAAGTTTATCTTGGAGAGAAAAGCTGCCTTGTTAAACAAGAATATGGATATCTTTAGATATGTGGTGTATATGCAACAACAAGAAGAAGAGAAAAAGAAGTAAGTGGAGATGAGTTAAAGGCAGAGTAAAAAGTTTTCCTATTTGAATTAAGGTGTAGGTCAGTAGCAAAGTGGTTGAGATGGTGGAAATCCGCCTAAGAAGAAGTGGGGCAATTCTGGTTCCTACTCTACAGCTAGTGCTCCTTATCCAAAGCTTTAGGGTGATCACAGTTCTCAGTATAATTGTAGGTTTAGAGCACCAGGAGCACAACCTCATGCTAGTGGGGCTCAGTCAACTCTATTATACCCTTCCTATAGATTTTATGGTCAGGTGTATCATGATGTTTGTGAAAAAGGGAGGAACAAGTGATTTAAATATGGTTAAATTAGTAATATACAAAGGGATTGTCCTTCTAAGGTTGATTCTAGGGCGAATAAGATTCCTATTGCTACTTTATCCATTCCTGCACCAAAAGGTGCTATTTTTTCTTCTAGCTTCGATACTAGACGGTCTGTACACTCCTGCCACTCACTAGGATTCTAAGGCTTCTCCTGATGTTATTACTAGTACGCTTAAAATTTTCTCTTATGATGTATATTATCTTCTTTATATAGGGTGTACCCTCTCTTACGTGACCTCTTATGTGGCTATTCATTTTTGTTTTGATCCTGAGTGTATTTTAGATCCCTTCTCTGTGTCCACCCTGATGGGTGACACCATTGTGGCTAAAAGGCTATAGGGGTTATGTGATGTCGGTCCATGGTAGGGACACCATGGTGGATATAATATAGTTCAACATGTTAGACTTTGATGTGATTTTTAGGATGGATTGGTTGCATTAGTGCTATGCATCTTTTGATTGTCGGACCCAAAGGGTTAGTTTTCATTTTCCTAATGAGCCAATAATCGTGTGGGAAGGTAGTTCCCTAGAGCCCAAGGGAAAGTTTATTTCTAATCTTAGAGCCCGAAAATTGGTTTCTAAAGGGTGCCTTTATCACTTAGTGCATGTTAAGGATTCTAGATCCGAAGGTCCTTCTTTGCAGACTGTCCTTATGGTCAATTAATTTCCCAAGGTATTCCTTAATGATCTTCCCGGTGTACCTTTTGATAGGGAAATTGATTGTGGGATTAATCTTCTTTCGAACACTCGTTATATTTCTCTCTCTCTATAGGATGGCTCTAGCCAAATTGAAAGAGCTGAAGGAGCAGTTGAAAGATCTTCTTAACAAGGGTTTTGTCTTTTCTATTCTGTCTTTGTGGGGTAATCCTATTCTTCTTGTGCATAAGAAGAATGGTTCCCTTAGAATATTTATTGATTACAGCAAATTGAATAAGGTGACTGTAAAGAATAAGTATCCCCTTTCGAGGATTGATGATTTGTTTGATCTGCTTCAGCGTGCTAAGTTCTTTTCTAACATTGATCTTTGATTGGGTTACCACCAGTTGAAGATTAGGGAGGTAGATATCCCTAAGACTACTTTACAAACATAGTATGGTCGCTTTGAATTTTTGGGGATATATTTCAGTTAGTCTAATGCCCTGACAACATTTATGGATCTTATGAATTAGGTTTTCCATCAGTTCTTGGATTTATTCATGATTGTATTTATCTATTATATTTTGGTATATTCTAAGAGCGAGGTGAATTATACCGATCACCTTTGCCTTGTGCTGAAGACCCTAAAGGATCATTATTTGTATGCAAAGTTCTCTAAGTATGAGTTCTTGTTGAATGTTGTGACTTATTTGGGTTATGTTATTTCTAGTGAAGGGATCTTGGTGGATCCATAAAAGGTTGTGGTTGTTAAGAAGTGGTCTAGACCCACAACTTCATCTGATATTCGAAGCTCTTTGAGTTTAGCCGGTTACTATAGAAGGTTTGTAGACAGTTTCTCTTCTATTGCTGCCCTATTTACTAAGTTGACTTAGAAGAAGGTGAAATTCTTATAGTCTGATGTTTTTGTGGGTAGTTTCGAGAAGCTAAAGAATAAGTTGACTTTGGCTTCAATCTTGACTCTACTTGTGGGCGCTGATAGTTTTGTTATCTATTATAATACGTCCTGAGTAGGATTGGGTTGTGTGTTGATGCAATATGGAAAGGTGGTTGCTTATGCTTCTAAACAGTTGGAAGTTCATGAGAAGAATTATCCAACCCATGATTTGGAATTGTTAGCTATGATATTTGCCTTAAAGATTTGGCGGCATTATTTGTATGGGGTCTAAGTTGATATTTATTCTGATCATAAGAGCCTATAATATGTGTTCACCCTGAAAGAATTGAATCTTAGGCAAAGAAGATAGCTTGAGTTGCTCAAGGATAATAACATAGGGCTTTACTATCATCTAGGTAAAGCTAATATGGTTGCTGATGCTCTTAGCAGGTTGTCCATGGGAAGCTTATCTTTTGCGGATGAGGAGAAATGGGATTTGGTGAAGGATATTCACCATTTGGCTAATCCCACAGTTTGTCTCCTAGATTATGAGAATGGTAGTGTGATTGTTCAAGATGTGGCAAGGTCGTCTCTTGGTGCTGAAGTAAAAGAGCAACAAGTGTTGGATCCTATTCCGATGTAAATCAAGAATGATGTAGATAGGTAGAAGGTGATGGTTTTCGAGATTGGTAGTGATGGTATCTTGAGGTACCAAGGTAGATTATGTGTTTTTTCAATATTGATGGGTTCTGAGGAAGAATTTTGGCCAAAGCTTAAGAGTCGTATTATACTATTCATCTTAGTTTGATGATAATGTATCATGATCTTAAGGAAATTTATTGGTGGAATAATATGAAGCGAGATATGGCCAATTTTGTGGCTAAGTGAATGGTGTGTTAGCAAGTGAAGGTAGAGCACTTGTGGCCCGATGGGTTGACTCAGGATATTAAGCCGCTAGTGTGAAAATGGGAGATAATTAATGTGAATTTTTCTATAGGTCTTCTATATTTGGGTCATCGTGGATAGGATGACTAAGTTTGCTCACTTCTTCCAATGAGGACTAATTTCTCTACTGAGGATTATGCCAAGTTATCTATTGAGAAGATCGTGAAGTTGCATGGTACTCTAGTTTCTATCATCTGATTGGTATACCCAGTTCTTATCTCACTTTTGGAGGTTGTTCCAGCGAGGATTGGGGACTAATATGACCCTTAGCACTGCTTTCCACCTACTAACGGATGGGCAAGTAGAAAGGATAATTTAGGCTTTGGAAGATATATTTCAGGCTTGTGTTTTTTATTTTAGTGGAAGTTGGGTTGACCACTTGCTTCTTGTAGAATTTGCCTACAACAACAGTTATTACTTTAGCATAAGTTATTTGGTCCGGATCTGGTTCACCAAGCCATGGAGAAGGTAACGGTTATTCGGGATAGACTTAAGTCCGCCCAGAGTTGCCAAAAGTCCTATGCGGATGTGAGGCGAAGGGAGTTGGAGTTTAGTGTTGGTGATTGGATATTTTTGAAGGTTTCCCCCATGAAGGAAGTGATGTAGTTTTGAAAGAAGGGGATCTTAGTCCCCGTTATATTGGTCCATACTTGGTTTTGAGGAAGGTTGGTAATATCACTTATAAATTGGATTTGCCTTCTAGTTTGAGCTTCATTCGCCTGGTGTTTCATGTTTCGATGTTGGGGAAGTGCTTGGGTGATCCTTCAACGGTTGTTTCTTTGAAGGAGGTGGGTACTTTGTATTCCTTGTCCTACGAGGAGGTCCCGATTAAGATTTTGGATCGTCAAGTCTATCAGTTGCAGACTAAGGATGTAGCTTCGGTAAAGATTATTTGGAGGAACCAAAAGGTTGAAAAAGCTACTTGGGAAGCCAAGGAGGACATGAAGTACCAATATCCATTCTTGTTTTTTGTTTTGAATAATCATGCTTGAGGTATGTGTACTTCTTAACTTCTTTGTTTTCTAATTTTGTGAATGGAAATGGTGATTTCCTTGGCATATTTTTTTTCTATCTTTTTTTAAAGGTAATAGTAGTGGTATATGGAGTCAAATAATTCCTTGTCCTGTCTTTCGAGGATGAATGATGCTAAGGGGGAGTATATAATGCCTCGGGGTTTTTGGTGCTTCATAAATTCTAAAATTTTATCCTCACTATCCTGAGTAC
This sequence comes from Capsicum annuum, assembly GCF_002878395.1. Classification (NCBI taxonomy): domain Eukaryota; kingdom Viridiplantae; phylum Streptophyta; class Magnoliopsida; order Solanales; family Solanaceae; genus Capsicum; species Capsicum annuum. Next base: position 4,376 of record NW_025883786.1, read on the forward strand.
GACTCCCTTGATGAGTCGTAGGGAGTCATGACGGGTCGTAGGGGCTTAGTTGTAACTTAATCAAAACAAGTGGCTTAGTATTTTACTCTTAGTACGAATGGCTCTCAACTAGTCATCAAGACTTCTTTCGGGTTGTAAGGTGTCCAGAAAGTTTGCCTCAAGACACTGTCTTCATTACAACTTAAGGCCCCGAGTCCTAAGGACTCATGAGGAATCGTAAGGACTTATGAGGATTTGTAATGTCCCAATCATAGGGTGACCAGTATGTCATCCCAAATTGTTGTTGTCTAGAGTACGAAAAATGGTTATGAGTCGTTAAGTATGATTACGAGTTGGTGGTATGAATTGTAGTCAGACTATTATGGGGTCTTGGTTGTTCTTTCTTTACTATGACTCCTTGTGATGAGTCGTAATGTATCTATATGAGTCGTATAGTGACCCGTAGTCACTTGCGACAATTTTTAGTCTTTTTATTAAGGGCACTTTGGACATTTCCTCTCTACCCCAATTGTAACCCACCACCTAAAACCCTATTGGGGACCCAATTAGCATTGTTAACTCACTAAAACACTTTCAAAATCTCTCTTGAATTCTCTCAAGCAACCATACTTAGGATTTCCAAGAATTAGGCCATCCAAAGGCTTAAGGGTTGAATTCCTTTGTAAAACTTGTTATTTCAGCTTGTTACTCTTCTTCATTGTTAATTTGTTAAAAACATATATTTTAAAGTATTGATCCTAAGATATTAATTATTGGTTTGAAACAAGGGTTGAGGGTTTTGAATATTTATGGATTGAACAATGTTTCTCATGGCTTACATGTGATTAATCATGCTTTAATTATGGTTTTGAACTTGTAGGTGCATGTGTATAGTGAATGAACTAGGGAATGGTGGTTTCCCCAAACTTGTGACTTTTAAAGTGGTTATGACCCCAACCCCGTATTGTGAAACTGATTTTTAGTTATGAGAAATGTGGGAATTTAAACTGTTCTTGCATTATTGCATAATGATTTTAAATTAAACCTTATGGGGCTGTATAATTCTCTAAACTAATGTGTAATTGAACCAAGGGGGTTGTGAATTCCCCCAAGTGATATAATTTTTTTGGCATTTTGATGTTACCTTGAAAGTGTAGTTGGTATGACGATACTAATGTATGCCTAAATGTGTATAGTGGTTCAATGAATGGGATTGTGTGATAAATGTTTTAAATTGGGCTTAAACGAGGGTTGTGCAGCTGAGCCGTGAAAGTGGTGGTCCTAAGGGACTCACAATGGAAACTGCGGTTGCCGATGCAAAGGTCTATATGACCGGGTGGTTCGAGTTCTCCTTATTGCTATCATTTGATTGGGTGGTTCGTGTCCCCCGCATCTTATTACATGATTTGGTGCTCATGTCACCTTGATATACAAGGAGGTTTGAGTCTCCCATAATGCATATGTATACCCTCTGGTTTGTGCAACTACATGTATTGGGGCCCTACCAGATGGGGGAGAGCTGGGCCCATATAGCCTGTGGGTGCCTTTGTATCTTATGACGATTGAGCTACATAACCTAGACTAAAGTTTTAAAGTGCATGTTAAACCTTGTTCCCTATCCTAACATATGATATATCTATATGTATATGAATTTGATTACGTGCATTGGTTTTGAATGATTTTGAACCATTGATCATGACATTATGTTATCCTTATCCCTTAGTTACATGCTAGTGTTCACCTCACTAACCATCTTCGGACGCTGTATCCCCACGCAATGCATACACTGTAGTTACTTCTACTTTATCATGCTTAGAGTTTTTTGCAACGAGCCTCCAAATTTTATCCACCACAACATTGTCAAAACCCATTTGTTATAGCATTTTAATCAAAAAATGCCAATTCACCCTATCATACGCCTTCGCCATATTCATTTTGAGCACCATATTTGCAAGTTTTACCCTTCTACCGATGTCATAAATACTCTCTTGTGCTAACAATATATTTTCAGTTATGTTCCTCCTTTCATGATGCCTAATTAGTTTTTTGATATAATAATACACAGTAAATCTTCCATTCTATCATATACAACTCTTGAGAAAACATATTCAAGAAACCACTCAAATAAATTGGCTTTATGTCAAAAAATGATTACATAACATCTTTTTAAGACAAGAGTACAAAATTAGTTTGAGTGTTATATTTGGGAAGAGTGCAACCCTAAAAAAATTCATTCACCACTATGAAAATATCCTCACCTACAATATCCCAACAACTTTGGAAAAGGGATCTATATATCGACTAGGGCTACTAGCACTTTCCCCATTTAATTCAAATACCATATTCTGTACCTTCTAAAGTGTGGGAAAACCATTTATTATTGAATACAACAATGACTAAAAAAGGGATATGCTTCAACAATAATAGGTCCATATCCCAGTAGAACCTGAAAATTGATCTTAGAAAAAAATAATGCTTCCATAGCACTTGTGCAATACCCTCAGCCTAAGAACCATATGATTTAAAGATTTTATAAATAGGTAACCTCCTTCTCCTTTCATTAACTAAACTATGGAAGAATCTGGTGTTCATTTTCCCTCATGTAAACTATTTTATACCCATTTTTTGCCTCTAATACTCTTTTTCATAATAAATATACTATTTCAATTCAGCTGGACCCTTGGCATCACTATTCTATTCATAGCAGTAGGATTTTCCTTAAAAAGGTCTTCCTTCAGCCCAACATTCTCCTCTTTAACTATTAATTACTTAAATATTTCTCCAAATATTTCTCTACTCTAAATAGATAAAGCAGTTTAAATCTTTTTCACTTTTTGCTTAAAATTAAAGAATATATCAGGCTCATTTGAGACCCAATTATCCCTCACTACTTGCTAAAAGTCTACCTTTTTATCCAAAATTTGAGAAATTTAAAAGTTTTCTCATATTCTCAAACTTACTTCCACATGAAAGCAACAAGGAACATAATCTGATCCAGTCCTGGCTAAATGTTCAACTTTTACGTTACCATACATACCTAAAATTTACTTGATTGGCCATGTCATCTATCTAGTCTTTTAAAAATGCATTCATTATTACTTTTTCCATTCCACCAAGTAAAAGGGATGTCTTTGAAATTGTGGTCTACTAACTCAAAAGAATTCACACAAAAGGCAAAATCCTTAAATTCTTATGGGTATACTGGAAGGACCCCCATCTTTTCTTCATCAATCACGATGACATTAACGCCACCTCATAACTTACTAAGATATCTTAGAGTCCATACTGATAGAGTAAATGTCTTCCCATAATCTTAGGCTCTCCTTGGTTTCGTACATAGCAAACACCATAGAGACCACAAAAAATTTCCCAGATTCCTGCCACTTAAGCTACAAAGTGAGTAATTGCTTTGAATTGGAAATGACATCTACATGTATGTGATCCTAAATAGAGATCCAAATCTTTCTATTCAACTTGTAATTTGAGTAATTCATCCCCAACCTTCTTTTGTATTTTTGAATTCTACTAGCATCCTAAAAAGGATCCACTAAAGCAATAATGGAGAATTTATGGTATCAATGTAGCATTTGTATTTCATGGAATGAGTTTTGAGTCCTTATAGACCTCATATTCCTAATTAGAGCATTGATAGTCATTTAAAACTTTATATCAGATATTTCTTGGGTTTAACCCTTGTAGGTATAGTTTCCACCTTTATTGTCCATTTGATTGTTTTTTATTTTGAATGTAGTAAAATTACAACACTTTTTAATACTTGCAGCTCTTTCTTCTGATTACTCCACTTCTTATCTTCTCCCGATTCAATTTGTTGTGGAATCTTATTCAAAGCTCTGATTAGTGTTGTTTTTATACAGATTGGCACTAATTCATGATTCTCCCCATCTCCCTCATTTGATGGGTGATCCAATAGCAGATTACTGGAATCAATTGTTGGATAAGACTCAATCATACCTACTATGTAACACCCTGATTTTTTAAACTGGAATGCTACACGGTGCTCATGACCCCGAAGGACCACAAGCTAACCCATGACTGATATCTGTACCTGTATACTGCATAATATAACATGAAAATGTAGAAACATATACTGAATGGCCATAAGGTTCAAATCTAAATAAAAAACATCTGATAAGAATAATGTCTGAAAATGGTATAACAATACCAAAACAAATTAGAAATAACTATCTGACATGCTATAGTCTAGAAAGCCTCTAAACTGTTTGAATAAAGAGTTGATGGAACATGTTTCCAACTAACTCCGTCTAGTAAAACTGAACTAAAATAATAAATAAAATAAAATAATATCTCCTCGAATGGATGAGGACTCACTGCAACTGTGTGACTTGAATTCTATTGCTGATCTGGAACACGTGTCTCTAAACTTATGGTGTAACATAAGAGAAAGCACCATAGCGCAAATATATCAGTATGTCTGAATGTAATGAGTATACGAGTGAGGTAGGCTAAATGCAAAGGGTTATATGCATGAACAATGCTGACTAATATGAATGTGACAATACATACATACATATATAACTGTAACTGAACTCGTAGAGATACTGACTACTGAGTCTGAATACTGATAACATGAGTGGACTGATACTGAGATACTGAATAGATAAATGACTATTTCTGACAGTTCGAATTATGAAGAACTAGTCTGGTTGACTATGTCTGACAGTCCTGAAGCTGAATACTGATATCATAAATTCTAATAACTAATGTGACTGATACATGAGTTCAGAGAAATAATATAACTGATAGCATAAGTGACTGTATCTGAAAGTCCATAAATCTAAAGGAACTATCTGAGTTTCATTCTATTTTTGAATTGACTCTATCTGACAGTCCTAAAATCTAAAGAACTATCTGAGTTCTTTTACTGAGACTAAGACTAAAACTGTGGGAAGTAGTTGTCTAACCGACATGCCCCAATAATGCATATAGCTAAGTTAGGGTCAAGTTTCTGCCCCAACTGAAGGGGTGTCAATACCGTGCCACTGGTAAGGACAGCTGTGAGTGACCTTTATCTGGAAGGTACTCAAATAAGAATGGTGGAAACCCTAAACTGACAGGTTAAGCCACCTCATCAACCCTAATCTGAAAGGTTAAGATGTCTCAACCTATGCTGGCTACGTAGTTTTAGAACACAAGGATGACTGCTAAGAATCATACCCTGAACTAGTAGGTGAGTTCCCATCCTTGGGTTCACTCGGTGCTAACTTCTACTCCCATCTGAAGGACATTGAACTGAATAACTAAGATAAACTGAATAATTGAACTAAACTGATTAGCTAAACTGATACTGATTAACTGGACTGATACTAGTGGTACTGTTTAGCGAAGCTAAACTAAGTTTACTGGATTTTGATAACTGACAGAATGTATTAAGTTCTGAGGACTGGTTGAGTACTGAAATTACTGAGATAGCTAGGAATACTGCTGTTACTGAGATCACTGAGATTACTGAGTCCTGAGGTTACTGAACTACTGAGACTACTGAGATTTCTGAGTTTTTCTGAGTCACATGACTAACTGAATTCTATAGACCATGGCTTGACTAAGAGTATCATGATAACATGACATGGCTCTAAGCACACAACTATAATTTTGGGTATGAATACCCCCAGGACTCGATGGAAGGAAACTGGTACCACATGACTGACTTGATCATAAGATTGGAGTCCACAATTCATATTGTCATAAGTAGGGGATATTATACTTCATGTAGTTCTTCAACATCTTAAGCATGGTAGGGAGTGCATGGATATATTTCATGTACATATTGTATATCTCCATTATCATACATGCTTCATACCACAACAATAGCAACACATCAATAGTATGGAATTTATATTGAAGTATATAGCTAACATGGACTTGTCATTTAGATATCATGGAACCATGTAAACATAAATTTCTAGCATCCTAAGCATTTTATCAAACACCTTGCATGCACTCTTTAAGGCATAGGTGTGCTTATTAATTTGACAATCTTAATCCATCCAAAATTCATGGGTTTCAACCAACCTATTCACATTCTTTATGAATAACACATCAAGATACAACCTTAAATCCAAACAACAATCATCAACTTGAATATAATCATAACACGAAAAGGAAATCATAATTTATAATTTAAGACAGATTCTTAAGCTCCATGGATGAAAGGGACCCATGGATGAACACTACGCATACCTTAGATTAAGAATTCGTGAAGATTGACGATGAAATTTCCTTGAAATAGACTCTTCTATGAAAACCATAGGGCTTGTTCTTGAGAGTTTTGATCTTTAGAGAAAACCCTAATCTTGTGGTTTATAGTGTATGAGAGAGCCTTTTGAGATGTTTAACTAAAGAGAATGAAGTATAATATGTTTCTTAAGGGTTATAAGTCGTGGGAAGTAAAGGAAAAAGACTAAAATACCCTTACTAAAATGTCCCTCAAGTTTTGGAAAGAAAAGCTGATGACATTCGTGACAAGGCGTGAAAAATGTGACATGCCATCAAAAATATTGTCACGCAGAAACTGGTTTCTGCCTAAGGATGACGACCATTTTGTCAAGGCGTCACAAATGTGACAGTTGCCAGCCCGGCATGCTGGAGTAAAATAAGCATAACTCCTTTCTCCGATATCAGATTTAGGCAAAATTAGTATCGTTAGAAATATAATTCAAATATCTTTCATTTGATATATAGTAAGCCATCTAGTTCATCATATATAATGAGTTATGGTTGATTGAATTTAACCTAAGTTTTGACGCTCACTAAAACTTGAGCGATAAGAAAGCTTTCAACTTGTACTTGAGTTAGGGGACCTATATGATCTAAATTTATGATCAAATAGATTTCCACACTACATAATTGATTAACACTCTAAATTTACATAGGATTTGAGGCTTTTGAAACGTCTATGTATAGGAATGATGGATTTTCATTCTAGTCCAAAATGTGGGGTATTGCAATATTTCCCCCTTGGAAACATTCATCTTCGAATGAGAATGACTGAGATGGAAGAAAAGATCGACTGAAGTACGTACAAGACATACACTACTGAAAGATGATTTCGAGACTGACATGACTGATAAGATGAATACATCACACTGGATATGAATATCTGATGCATGAGTAACTGATTCATGAATGCACGACTGAGTGTTCTGATGAACTGAGTTACTCATAATAAGAATGCATATCTGATGCCTAATTCATGAGATGAATCCATGCATATCTGATGCATGATTATACGACTGAAATGATACATGAATGCATGATAAAAAGTACTGATAAGCTGATCACGCATATCTGACACATTAGTATATGACTGAATGGGCTCAGGAACATGCGGCTGAACATGCAATGGTAAAGGTACCAAGTTTGAACTGAAAACTAAGCATGGAACTGAATACCAAGTTTGTACTAAAATTTGAACATGAGAATGAGTAAGCTCAAAGAAGACTATTACCATAAACTGAAAATATCGATGAGTCTGAGATTGATTACTCAATATGCATGAGCGGAAACATAAGAACATAACTGAGTCTGGAACATGATACATGAATTGAACTGAGTCTGTAATACATGACATAGACAGCATATCGTATCATGGCTACACTGAGCCATTGAGTACATGGCTTACTGATGAGTTTTGAAGCTAGAGGTTCGGCTCATAAGTAACACTTCCTCCAAGATAGATTCATCAAAGAAAATGACATGTTTAAATCAAGGAAGTTTGGGGGCTATAATGTATCTCCCCTTTGGGACACTATGTCCGTAGAAGGACGCTGGACTGACCTTATTGAGATATTGAGGAAGTTGAGGTGATGCACAAGTTACCTAGGTACGAAATCGTAACTGATTATCTGAGATCTGAAACTGAAGTATGATGCATGAATGCGTAGACATACTAACTTATCTGATTAACTGAGTAACTAGTAACTGAATGTTGGGTATGTAAGACTGAATTGTACTTAATCTGAGTAGCTGGGATTAGGCCATAAAGTATTATGCATATGAGAAGGGACTGACTGAGTAACATGAGGTAGCTGATCATGGATTTCATGAAAGCTATATTGTCTGAAAAAGCATGACCAAGCATATTACATAATTTGGAAACATTCATTAGACTGAGGTATTGGAATACCTATAACTGAGTAGCTGATAACTATATGCTATGGTCAAGCAAGTCTGAAGCTGAATTAAAATTTTGAGCTGAATACAGATCTGAAGCTGACACTGTAACTTAAGACTGTAACTGGGATCCATACTGGAACTAAATACTAGGTCCCGATAACTGAATACTGAAACTGAGATTTTGACTGATACTGAAGTGCTTAATTCTGAGACTGAACACTAATTACTGAGTGTTGAGTACTAAAGTTGTAACTGAGATGGCAACTAATTTATGATAGTCGCATAATGTAGGCTGACATAAGTCAAGGACCTGAATATACATTCACACGCTAAATTTTCCTAATTTCTAAGTACTACCTCTCCCTAGCCCTTTGCTTGCATACTAATAGGATATTTAAGCCTATCTTCGTAACTATACCCTTGTGTAAAGAAAGCATGCAACAACCTTCTTTTAACATAAATTATTCACTCTCTTATTTAAGCAACTACTCATTGCTACACTACACTATTTTCAAAAAGAGAGATCACTGAAGGCGTTAAGTTAGGAGAATCTGAAACATGAATGGACACTGACTGAACTTGACACAGGACTAAAACCTGAGGAGTAGAATATCAACAACATGGATTTACCAAAAAGGTCCGAACTGATTATATACATGGTATAGTCTGAATTTATCTAATCAGTGGGGGTGCAACATGGGTTATGAAACTGAGTATACTGGGGAGCATGATACGTGTACATGAGTCATGAGCTGTATGACCTGAGTCTGGAATTTCTGAGTTCATGGAACATGATTTGTAACACTGAGTGATCTAGAACTAAACTTCCTATACTGGGAACTGAAAGCACACACAATTCTATGGAATACGTGTGAACATAAGCTATATCCATGGAATCTGAGATATGAAGCATGCATAGGCACTATACTGATTGAAGTACGAAGATTTACGCTGAGAAGAGAATGGGTCGGGAATCATCCTCCCTAACTGCTTTTCTGTACATACTGGCACTACTATTAGAATCTGAGAGCCTAACTTGGTTACTTGATCTATCATCTCTCCCTTATCTTTAAGCCATCATCATAAGTCTATGCACACTAAACTAATCTCTGAACTACACTGAAATCATCATCACATACTTGCACTCTGATCAATACATGCTCGCCTTACTAAATACATCATCTGCCTTTGTTTCCTCACATACTACTAATATCGCATCCACACCTTCATAACTAATTTCAAGTCAATAAACTTAAATTTCTAAGTCCCACTGTTCAAGCCTACTGATTTATTCTGGCATAACTACCCCCACGAATATATAGTCTGTTCAATCTAGATATCATTATCCCAACTTGTCTACTACTAAACTTCTGAGTTCATGTTTCTAACTCTGGGTCACATGCTATCATAGGATTTTGAGAAGGGATCTGATGGCATATCTAAATTTGAGTTTGAGAACGAGTTCTCATGATCATGAATAAGATCCGTACAACTTTGGAACATAACTTAACTGATAGGATACTGTCTAAGAAAGCCCTATATTTAGGACTTGTGCTTTACTATTTTTGTTACCTTGAAAGTAAGGTGGAATTAACATGAGTGAAGCATGATGAGAATCTACATGAGTTTCTTAGAGAACCTTGCTATAGCACGATTTGAGACATGAAAGAAGGGAAACTGTTCCTAAAACACCTCATAGCCTCCTGCACATAAGTGTGGTGCACAACACACGCATGTACAAGACTCTACTAGATACAACTTTTAGACTTCCTAGGACTCTATTGAACCTTAGTCTTTGATACCAAGTCTGTAACACCCCGATTTTCTAAATCGAAATGCTACATGGTGCTCACGACCCCAAAAGACCACAAGCTAACCCATGACTGATATCTGTACCTATATACTGCATAATATAATATGAAAATATAGAAACATGTACTGAATGACCATAAGGTTCAAATCTAAATAAAAAAAACATCTGATAAGAATAATGCCTGAAAATGGTATGACAATACCAAAACAAATCTGAAATAACTGTCTGACATGCTATAGTCTAGAAAGCCTCTAAACTTTCTGAATAAGGAGTTGATGGAATATGTCTCCAACTAACTCTGTCTAGCAAACCTAAACTGAAATAATAAATAAAATAAAATAATATCATCCTTAAATGGCCGAGGACTCACTGCAACTCTGCGACTGGAATTCTATTGCTGATTTAGAACACGTGCCTCTGCACCTATGGTGTAACATAAGAGAAAGAACTATAGCATAAATGCGTCAGTACGTCTGAATGTACTGAGTATACGAGTGAGGTAGGCTAAATTCAAAAGGGTTATATGTATGAACAATGCTAACTAATATGAACGTGAGAATACATACATACATACATAATTGTAACTGAACTCATGGAGATACTGACTATGAGTTTGAATACTGTCAACATAAGTGTACTGATACTGAGATACTGAATAGATGAATGTCTATTTCTGACAGTTCAAATTATGAAGAACTAGTCTGGTTGACTATGTCTAACAGTCCTAAAGCTGAATACTAATATCATGAATTCTGATAAGTAATGTGACTGATACATAAGTTTAGAGAACTGATATAACTGATAACATAAGTGACTATATCTGACAGTCTATAAATCTAAAAAAACTATTTGAGTTCTGTTCTATTTCTGAGTTGACTGTATCTGATAGTCCTAAAATCTAAAGAACTATCTGAGTTCTTTTACAGAGACTGAGACTGAAACTGTGGGAAGTAGTTGTCTAACCGACATTCTCTAATAATCTATATAGCTAAGTTGGGGTCCAGTCTCTGCCCCAACTGGAGGGGTGTCAATACCGCGCCACTGGTACAGACAGTTGTGAGTGACCCTTATCTGGTAGGTACTCAAATGAGAATGGTGGGAATCCTAAACTAACAGGTTAAGACACCTCATCAACCCTATTCTGACAGGTTAAGATATCTCAACCTACCTGGCTACATAGTTCATGAACACAAGGATGACTACTAAGAATCACACCCTAAACCGGTAGGTGAGTTCCATCCTTGGGTTCACTCAGTGCTAACTTCTACTTCTATCTGAAGGACACTGAACTGAATAACTAAGCTAAACTGAATAACTAAACTAAACTAGTTAGCTGAACTAATACTGATTAACTGGACTGATACTAGCGATATTGTTTAGCAGAGCTAAACTAAGTTTACTGGATTCCGATGACTGAAGGAATATATTAAGTTTTGAGGACTGGTTGAGAGTACTTAAATTACTGAGATCGCTTGGAATACTTCTGTTACTGAGAGCACTAAGATTACTGAGTACTGAGGTTACTGAACTACTAGGACTGCTGAGATTTCTGAGTTTTCTTGAGTCATATGACTAACTGAATTCTATAGACCATGGCTTGACTGAGAGTATCGTGATAACATGACATGGCTCTAGGCACACAACTATAATTTCGGGTATGAATACCCCCATGACTTGATGGAAGGAAACTGACACAACATGACTGACTTGAATATAAAATTGGAGTCCACAATTCACATTGTCATAAGTAGGGGATGTTATGATTTATGTAGTTCTTCAACATCTTAAGCATGGTAGGAGTGCATGGATATATTTCATGTACATATTGTATATCTCCATTACTATACATGCTTCATACCACAACAATAGCAACACATCAATAGCATAAAATTTATATTAAAGTATATAGCTAACATGGACTTGTCATTTAGATATCATGGAACCATGTAAACATGAATTTTTAGTATTCTAAGCTTTTATCAAACACCTTGCATGCACACTTTAAGGCATAGGTGTGCTTATCAATTTGACAATCTTAATCCATCCAAAATTCATTGGTTTCAACTAACCTATTCACATGCTTCATGAATAACACATCAAGATACAACCTTGAACCAAACAACAATCATCAACATGAATATAGTCATAACACGACAAGAAAATCACAATTTATAATTTTAAAAATAATTCTTGATCTCCATGGATGAAAGGGACCCATGGATGAACACTACTCTTACCTTAGATTAAGAATTTGTGAATATTGACGACGAAATTTCCTTGAAATAGATTCTTCTATGAAAATCCTAGGGCTTGTTCTTGAGAGTTTTGATCTTGAGAGAAAATCCTAATCTTGTGGTTGAGAGTGTATGAGAGAGCTTTTTGAGATATTTAACTAAAGATAATGGAAGATAATATGTTTCTTGAGGGTTATAAGTCATGGGAAGTAAAGGAAAAAGACCAAAATACCCTTACTAAAATGTCCCTCAAGTTTTGGAAAGAAAGGCTGACGACATTCATTACAAGGCGTGAAAAATATGATAGGCCATCAAAAATGTCATCACACAAAAGCTGGTTTCTGCCTAAGGCTGACGACCATTTTTACAAGGCATCACAAATATGACAGACTATCAAAATTTTTGTCACACAGTTGCCAGCCCGACATGCTAGAGTAAAATAGACATAACCTCTTGCTCTGATATCAGATTTAGGCTAAATTAGTATCGTTGAAAATATAATTCAAAGATATTTCATTTGATATATAGTAATACACCTAGTTCATCATATACAATGAGTTATGGTCTATTAAATTTGACCCAAGTTTTGACGCTCACTAAAACTTGAACGATAGGAAAGCTTTCAATTTGAACTTGAGTTAAGGGACCTATATGATCTAAATTCATGCTAAAATAGATTCTCACACTACATAATTTATTAACACACTAAATTTACATAGGATTTGAAGCTTTTGAAATATCTACGAATAGGAATGACGGATTTTTATTCTAGTTCAAAACATGGGGTATTACATACTACTATATCAAAAACATTTATTTGATCAACCTGCAAAGGTTCATGGTAAGTGGCTTGTTCCTTCTCTCTCCTAATGTCCATATCCCCTTAACTAATTCCATTAATATTGTGTTGCTGCTTACCGCTACAAATTGCATTTGATGGCCTTGCTTTCTCACATGTGATTCATCCTTTCTACTACATAAATTTACTTCAGAGGGCTTTTTAGAACACTGATTAATGAGTTTAACACCTTCCACTCTAGAAGAACGGAAACAATTATTTTTATTATAATACTTTGTTATTTCTATTGCTGAGTTTTTAAAATGCCCCAAATCTTGACCCTTATAAATTTCCTCGAATATAAACTCTCTGATCATCTTACGATTCACACCATAAGTCATATGGTATGGTGATAGGTACAAGGACCCAAGTCATATATTGGTTAGTATGTTGCTGGACAAGTTTATCCTAGTTATGAGACACTCCATATGAGTCATATATTGATGTGATAAAAGGGTTGAGTCCAATCATATGTTGTACGACATCTAGATTTTGATGTTTTATCTTAGATACAACTAGACCATACTCGTCGTATGGTCTAATGATGAGTGGGGCAAGAGAGTCATAAGTTTGACAGAGTGTGGTGTCCAACCTTCTATCTTAGTGACAACTTAATGGTACTAGTTGTAGGTTATGGTGAAGAGTTGGAGGGGCAACTCGAACCTCATGCAAGTTTGCAGTACTTTAAGCTAGGGGTACTTTGGACATTTACCACCTTAATCCCTTAAGACCCCACGTCTTATAACACTAGTTAGTCATCTCTTATACACTTTAAAAGATTAAAAACTCTCTCTAAACTCTCTCTAAAAATCTCTCAAGAAGATTGGGCAAGGGTTTCTTTAAGGTGGTCATCTAGAGGCTTAAGGATCAAAATCTCTTAGTGAATTTTCATAACTCATGCATGTTACTCCTCCGTCATTGTTATTTTACAAAGTGCATAAGTTTGATGTTTGGTTTTTATACTATTGTTATGGTTTTGACATAATGGTTAGGGTTTTTTGGATGTTCATGGCTAAGCAATGTTTCTAACGATTTAATAATGTTTCTTTCATGATTTTAATGTGATTTTGACATTATGAAATGCGTGGTAATGGTAAATGAATTTAAGGGTACTTTGGCTTTCCCCAAATTACCTAGTTATGGTTTTGAAACTTAGGTGCCCTCAACCTACTTGTTAAAATGCCAATGAGAATGATTTTGTCGCATAGTTTGACTATTCTTGAAAACTTTGCATCACATAAAAGGTAATGGAATCTAAATTGGTTTGGTTGGTTTTAAATGGTTTAGAAAGGCCTTGGTTTTCATGGTCATGGTTAAATTGAAAACTTTGGAGTCAACTTGGTTTAATGGCTTTGGTATGGCATAAAAGGATAGACTTGTAAGCTCTAATTTTGGTATAACGATACCAATGGTTAATGCCTAATTAAAAAGACTCCTTGGTAAATGGTTGGAATATGTGATTGGTTTTAATATGAGATTTAAGGGTGTTGTGCTAGCAAAGCCATGGAAGGTAGAGGTCCCGAGGGGACCAAAAATGGAAACTCATGTTTGCCAGTGTGAGGTTTGGTCATGATGACCATGCACATGATGTGACACTTATGTTTTGGAAGATGTACTAGTTATCTTAGGTTTTTCTTCGATTCATGTGACTAACATGCACCGAGGCCCTTTCAATAGAGAGAGCTGAAACCCATATAGCTCGTAGGTGGACATTTAGGATGGCAAAGCTACACAGCTAAGGTTAAGGTTTTAAATGCATGCTAAACCCGATTCTCTTTCCTGGTATGATATATATATGTGGTTGCATATAGTTATTTGACTTGGTTTTGAATGAAGTTATTGTTTCATCTTTTTCCTTGAGTTACATGCTAGCGTTCACCATGCTAACCATCTTTGAGTGATTTATCCCCATGTGATGCAGGAACCGCCCATACTATCACGCTTTCTACTTAGTGACTTGGTGATTCGAGGACTTAAGTTAGACTAAAGTGGTGAGCTTCCATTCTTTAGAAGGGCTATTTTATGTTATGGTTTATCTTATGTCTTTACAATTCCTTTAGCATTGGTTTTTGGTTATGTCGTGGGCTTATCCCAACTAAATATTCTTTGACATTATTTAGACGCTTTGTATGGACATCTGTGGATGTAGGTATATTATAGTTTGTTTCATTTGGTTTGGAGGGTATGACTTGGTTAGGTTGGTCTCAGTTTTCAGCTTATCCTAATGTCATTGAATTCTAAATACTCTATCTTGTTATATGTTAAGAATTCATCCAACACAGGTTGTATATTGGTTGGTTGGATTGGGTAAATAGGGGGTATCTGGTCCTTGTTGGACTTGAGATACCCGAAATGACTGGGCCTTAGTTTGGGTCAGGTTAGATTAGTATCAGAGCCTAGGTTTCTATATCATGGGGTGTCCATAAAGCCATTTCAAGATGAGTCTCTTTTATGGGTGTGTGATGTGCCATACTTATAAGGGAGAGGCTATGAGACATTTAGGAATGTTTCCCTTTCTTGTTGACTTACTTTAAGCTGTAGAGTTTAAGGTCTTGGATTTCTCTAATTACTTTTTGTTTGCCTTTCAAATCATGCCTCTCAAAAAATTTAAAGCTCATGAAAACTCCTCTATTCTACTTGCGGGCACTGCTGATGGGATATCTCCTACTTATAGGGTCCAGACCCAGTCTAGAGGTCTAGTTTATGATTATCCTTCTGAATTTTTATTGGTTTCCTTTAGTCCTCTATGAGATCCTCAAGCTAACATGATAAATGCTAAACTTTATCTGTATATTCATATATTGGCTCAGTGGGCAGGTTCTCAGTCTAAGCATAGTCCTCTATATTTTAGGGCCACAAGGGTTGGCCAGTCTATGAGGTTGTGTCCTCCAACTTTCGCTAGTGTTAAGGTTAGGAGAAATCATCAAGGTTTTAGTGGTAAAGAGGGGAAAAGTAGCCTAAGATGAAGTAGGAGAGTTATAGTTCCTTCTCTATAAATAGTGTTCTTTATTTGATATGGTTGGGTGATCATCGCCCTTGACATGATAGGGGATGTAGGACAACGGGGTGCCTAATCACATATTGGTAGGGCTCAGTCGGCTCCATCCTACCCTCTCTATAGATTTTGTACTCAACACACCATGTCCAGTGTGTGAAAGAGAGACACCAATGCTTTGTTTATGGTCAGATTGGTCATATGCAGTGTGATTTTCCTTCTAGAGTTGCATCTGAAGATAACAAGGTTCCTGTTGCCTCTTCATTAGTCTCTGAACTAGAGGGTACTGCTTCTGCTTGTGGTACCAGCACTGGCTGAAAATATGCTCTTGTTTATCGTTAAGACTCTGAGGCATTACCTGATGTCATGACTGCTATGTTAAAAATCTTTTCTTATGATATGTACTATTTACTTAATTTGGGGTCCACTCTCTCTTATGTGACCCTATTTGTGGCTGTATATTTTTGTTTTGATCTCGAGTGTATTTCATACCCCTTTTTTTATTTCTACCCTAGTGGGTGACTCTGTGGTGGCTAGAAGAGTCTATAGGGGTTGTGTGGTATTTTTTGGTGGTTGGGAGACCTTAGTGGATCTCTTTTAATTAGACATGGTTGATTTTGATGTCTTATTAGGGATGAATTAGTTGTACTCATGCTATTAGTCTTTAAACTGTTGGACCCATAAGGTTGTCTTTAAATTCCCTAATGAGTCAGTTATTGAGTGAGAGAGTGGTCCCCTAGCTCCTAAGGGAAGATTTATATCGTATTTTATAGCTTGGATATTAATCTCCAAAAAGTGTCTCTACTATCGGGTTTGAGTTAAAGATTCTAACTTGGAGGGTCCTTCTTTGCATTTCATCTCAGTGGTGAATAAATTTCTTGAGGTCTTCCCTGATGTAATTGTTGGTGTCCTGATAGGGAGATTAAGTTTGGGATTGATCTTGTTTTGAACACTCGTCCTATTTTTATTCCCTCTTTATGGAATAGCTCTAGTAGTGTTGAAGGAGCTTAAGGTATAGTCAAAGTATCCTTTTGATTAGGGTTTGTTCGCCCTTGTGTTCCTTCATAGGGTACTCTGTTAGTAATGCATGATGGTTGGTAGACACTAAGTTTGAACCTTATATATTGATTTTGGTGAAATGAGTACGTTAGCTCGAGGATAGTAATATGAGATTTATTGGGGTAGATTGGTAGGCTTGGTGGGGTGTGTGGAAGAGGTGAGGTTGATGAATTAAGAGATATAGGAGTGGTAAAGTTGTTATATATATGATGGAGGTCCAGGTTTAACGGATGGATTAAGGGCTAAGTCATTGAATGGGTTAGAGCCTAGAGTTTGTAACACTATGCTGAACCCCAGGTAGAGTCAGGATAGATGAGGTTTTAAGTATAAGAGAGCCAAGTATCCCCATATGTGCCCATAGTGATACCCCTTAGATCATTGTATTATGCTTATGGATGTAGTAAGATGAAGATCAAGGGATAATCTTAAATTTTCTCCTAGCGGTGGACTTCAAGGGAAAGTTGGGGTAAATTTACTCCTATTCTAGCGATTCCCTCCTATTTTGGTTAATAGGGAACTCTACTAGTGTTTCACATATTCTAATAGGGCTTATGCCTAAGACTCATATTCTATATGCAACGTATGTCCATACTTCATCCCCTGAACCAAAGGCAATAATGGTTCTCAGAAATTCAAGCTTCCAATTGTTCAAGTTCTATTTCATTACACCCATGGACCATATAGTCATGTCTCATGTTATGCCTAGTTCCAAGAAATAGTAGTTTTAAGTGGAAATCCTCTCCTTGTTCTTCGAATATGAATCTCAGCTTTACGTATATTACCCATGAGATATATACTCATGTTTCTCCCATGCCCAGTCCTAAGGACTTGTGCTGTGGTGAGTTTATGTCAGAAAAATCTTCCTTTTATAACTTAGGTTGTTATTATGAAGGACTTTTTGCCTATTGTACCATGTCTTATTTCACGGGTCTTGCCTTGAGTAGCACGAGTAGTTGAGAAGTAAACCTCCCATCATTGTTGCTTGTACCTTAGTTCCTCAATGACCCTTCTTATGTTAGGGTGGTAGTGGTTGTGGAAGCTTAGTAATGTTTTGGACAAGGGAGTAGATGTCCTTGGTTGTGAAATTTTAGGGTGACTACTAGAGCTAAGGCTATAAGAGTAGATGGAAGAATAAGATAAATTTTGTCCTATGAGATAGTTAGGAAGGGGAGGTGCGGTGAAACCTTTATGATAGTTATTGAAGTTTCTAGATCTTAAGTGAGAGATCCATAAAGCGAGGGTATAAAGCAGGCTTGAATGTTGGGGTTGTAGATACCCAACCATTATGTTATGTGGCTATATCTCCTTGATTAAGACCTGAGGTTTTATGATTATAGTAATTGGTGGGGTAGTATTATCAGAGTGGTGTAAAGTATAAGGTCCCATGACTTTTACTAACACTTTTAACTTTGAGTTTGGCCTTAACATGGAAGGAAGTGATGCGGTTTGGTAAGGAAGGGAGCCTCAGTTCATGCTAAGTTGGTCCATACTTGGTTCTGAAGAGGGTTGGTAATTTTTCCTACTTGTTGGAGTTGCCTTCTATCTTGAGCTCCATTCATCCAATATTTTATGTTTCCATGTTGAGGGAGTGTGGGGGTGATTCTTCATCGATTATTCCTTTGGAAATGTTGGGTATTTTAGACTTTTTATCTTATGGGGTAGTCCCAGTTGAGGTCTTGGATCGATAAGTTTGTCGGTTGCGTACAAAGGATGTGTCTTTGGTAAAGGTTCTTTGGAGCAACCATAGGGTTGATAAAGCTACTTGGGAACTGAGAGAGGACATAAAGTCATAGTATGCGTATTTGTCCCTATTCCTGATATTCATGCTTAAGGTTTGTGTGGTTCTTAACAACTTTTTTCTTACTTTATTAAAAAAAAGTTTGAGGGGTTGTAATGTGTTAAATCGTGCTTGTGTTTCCTTAAACCCCTCATTCAAGGATGAATGATCCTAGTGAGAGAGATTGAAACGCCTCAAACTTTGACCCTTGTAAATTTTTTTGGTTTTGAACTCTTTGATCATTTTATGACTCACACCATGAGTCGTATGGTGTGGTAATGGGTCTAGGGACCCAAGTCATATATTCGTCAGTGTGTTGTTGGCCAAGTTCTATCCTGATTATGAGAGACTCCATATGAGTCGTATGTTGATTTGACGAGAGGGTTGAGTCCAATCATATGTTGTCCATCATCTAGCTCTTGGTATTCTATCTTGGATACGACTAGGCCATACCAGTAATATGGTCTAGTGATGAATGGGGAAAGGGAGTCGTAAATTAGACAGAGTGTGGTGTCCAACTTTCTGTCTTGGTGACAACTTGAGGATACTAGTCGTAGGTTATCGTGATGAGTTAGAGGGGAAACTCAAACCCTTATGCGAGTTTGTTGTACTTTAAGATTGGGGTGAGTTGGAAATTTCCCACCCTAGGACCTTAAGACCCCACATCTTATAACATTAGTTGGTCATCCCTTATAAACTTTAGAAGATTAAAAATACTCTCTAAACTTTCTCTAAAAAACTCTCAAGAAGGTTGGGCTATGGTATCTTCAAGGTGGTTATCTAGAGGCTTAAGGATCAAAATCTCTTTGTGAATTTTCATAACTCAGGTATATTACTCCTCCCTCATTGTTATTTTACAAAGAGCATGTGTTTAATGTTTGGTTTTCATACTATTGTTATGGTTTTGAAATAATGGTTGAGTTTTATTGGATGTTCATAGTTGAACAATGTTTCTAATGGTTTAATGATATTTCTTTCATGCTTCTAATATGATTTTAACATTGTGAAATTCATGGTAATGGTAAATGGATAATGGGTACTTTGGATTCTCCCAAATTACTTATTTATGGTTTTGAAACTTATGTGCCCTCAACCTATTTGTTAAAATGCCAATGAGAATGTTTTTGTCACATAGTTTGACTATTCTTGAAATCTTTGCATTTCATAAAAGGTAATGGAACCTAAATTGGTTTGGCTTACTTTAAATAGTTTGGAAAGGCCTTGGTGGCCACGGTGTTGGTTTAATTGGAAACTTTGGAGTCTACTTGGTTTAATGGCTTTGTATGGCATAAAAGGATAGACTTGTTAGCTCTAATTTTGGAATGACGATACTAATAGTTAATGTCGAATTAAAAAGACTTCTTGGTAAATGGTTGGAATGTATGATTTGTTTTAGTATGGGCTTAAGGGGGTTGTGCTAGCAAAGTCATGGAAGGTGGAAGTCCAAGGGGCTATTTAGGACAGCAGAGCTACACAACCCAGGTTAAGGTTTTAAATGCATGCTAAACCCGGCTCCCTTTCCCGATACGATATATATATATGTGTGTGATTGCATATGGTTATTTGACTTGGGTTTGAATGCTGTCATTATTTTATATTTATCCCTGAGTTACATGCTATCATTCACCATGCTAACCATCTTCGGGCGCTGTATCCCTACACGATGCAGGAATCTACCTTATTATTATACCTCTTGCTCAGTGACTTGGTGATTTGGGGATAGATTGAGTAAGACTGAAATGATGAGCTTCTATTCTTCATAAGGCCCATTTCATGTTATGGTTTATCTTATGTCTTTGCTATTCTTTAGACATTAGTTTGTGGCTACGGTTGGGGGCGTGTCCCAACTAAATATTCTTTGACATTGTTTAGAGGCTTTGTATGTACAAATGTGAACTTGGGTATATTATAGTTTGTTTGGTTTGGTTTGGACAGTATCACTTGGTTGGATTTGTCTTGATTTTAGGATTATCCCAAAGTCATTGAATTCTAAATACTCTATCTTGTTATATGCTCAATATTCATCCGACATGGGTTGTATATTGATTGGTTGGATTAGTATATGGGGTGGTCTTTGATCCTTGTTGGACTTGAGATGCCCGAAATGACTAGGCCCTGGTTCGGGCCGTGTCACTTTTCAAGTGTTTTATCTTTTTTTTTGCTGCTTTTGTTCTCATGTGTTACATATGGCTTTGCATCCTCATTAATAGTGTTATGTTGTGACTGTTGTAGGTCTGTGTCACTTTATTTTTTCATCCGTTTCTCATTACACTATTGGTGTTATAACACTTCTTTAGTTTTTCCCTCCTCTTCCTTGTTAACTTCACCTCTCTCATCTGTTTCTTTTACTTCATCCATCATGTCATCATCCTGTAGGGCATCAAAAGAGTTTGTTGTGTTAACCCCTTCATTATTTATCAAAGCCTTCCCATGTTTATGATTTATCAGCATTGTGTAGCTCCTTTTTCAAGTGTAAACCTTCCATTAGTAGGGTTCCATCTTGAATCAACCATCTTTTCATTTGTTATTATTCTTTGTGTATGAACTGTTGTTTGCTCCTTGCCATTTCTCTGCTCTTCTCCATAAAATTTATTCTTAAAAACCTTTTTAATTTCTGAATGTAAGCTCCTGGATTGATCTTCTTCATGACCTTGTAGTTTATAAGTATGGTCATACTTTTGTAGCAAATCATATTGTATTTTTTTCCACTCTTGCTTCGATAGTTGTAATGCCCCGAGTCTGTACCCCAGATGCTACATGGTGCTAGCGACCCTGAAGGACCACCAGCTAACCCTTGAAATAAATGCGGAAGTGAGGCTGTAAACGCCATTAGGTTCATAACTGAAAACCAATACTGAATGCTGATAACTGAATACTGAAACACATGTCTGAAAAACTCTAGTCGAAAAGCCTCTAACTGTCTGGATTATGGAGTTGATGGGACAAGCCTCCAACTAACTTTGATAACTAAAAACTGTACTGAAATACTGAAATAATACGCTGTCCTCTAATTATAAGGACTCACCACTAAGTCTGCTGCTGATGGGCTGGGTTTCTAAGTATGGTTAGGAGCCCGTGCGTCTGAACCTATGATATAAGACATCATAGTGCAAAAGTAAGGTAATTGTCAATACTTTGAATATACTGGTATGCTAAGTGAGGTAGGCTGATATGCATGGGTTAATGTGCATGAACAATAATTGACCGAGTAACATGAACATAACTGAATGAGAGAACATGCATGAATACATAAACTGTAATTGAGATCATGTTAACACTGGTTATTGAGTTCTGAATACTGATAACTGATAGCTGAGTTTACTGATACTGTAATTCTAATAATTGAGTGACTATTTCTGATAGTCTTGATTGATAACTAGGTGACTGTTTCTAACAGTCCTGATTCTGTCAAACTGAACTGAGTTCTATACTGAGCTTGGTGACTGTATCTAACAGTCCTGATTCTGTTGAACTGAACTAAGTTCTATACTGAGACTAAAATAGAAGCTGAAACTATGGGAGGTAATCATCTAATCGACATACCCTTTTCTGAATGAATTGGGGTCAAAACTGTAACCCCAGTTGGAAGGGTGTCAGTATCGTGCCACAAGTAAAGATAAGCTATGAGTTAACCCTCTCTGACAGAAAGCTCTTTCGTCAACCCTCGCTGGCAGGAAAACTTGTATGAGATGTATCAACCCTAGTTTGACAGGAAGATGTCTCAACCTATGCTGGCTACGTAGTTTTGTAATGCAGGGATTGCTACTAAGGGTCAAACCGTACGCTAGCAGGAATGCCCCTATCCCTGGTTTCGCTTGGTGCTGAATCTTACTCATAACTAAATCAACGCGGAACTAATTTCTAGTCCATACTAGGATTGACTGAACTGTTACTGGTCATACTTTCTAACTGAAGTAAACTTAGTTCACTGGGTTCTGCTAACTGATGGAGTACTACTGAATCTGGTTAATTAACTAGTTCACTGAGTTCTGAACTAAATACTGAACTGAGACTGTGATTGATTACTGAGTACTACTGTTCGTAACGGTACTGAGATTGTTCTATAACTACTGTAGCTCTAGGTAAACAACTAAATTTTCGGGTATTGAATATCCCCAGGACTCGATAGCATGAAAAGTAAAGCATAGAGTAAACTTGAAAAGCATAACACCGTGCACTTGTTCATAACTCATCCATAGAGACATTTTATCAAACATTTGTAAGACATAAGTTTATACATATTCTAGCATGTCATGATTTTTTCCCCATTTAGTTCACATGAGCACTTTAATAAACACTTGGGGAGCACCAATATGCACATTATACTAAACAACATGTAGGCATTATAACAACAATTCCCAAATTTAAAAATTCAATAGATTCAACATAAATTCGCATGATACTACGCACATGATAATCAATTCCACATGAAACTTGTAATAAACCATGGATTAGAAACCCAAATAACATTATAATCATGAATACACTTAAATCCAATCATGGAAATCATGAAATCTATCTATTTGAAGTTTAAAAAAGTATCTTGGACTCCAAGGGTGAAAAGAACCCTTGGATGAACACTTCACATACCTGGGTACTTGAATTAATGAAGGTTGATGGTGAGTTCTTGAATATTGAACCTTGAATTAGAAGCCTTAGGGTTTTGTTCTTGACTAATTTTGAGAATAGTGAATGGATTTTGCCTCTAAATCTCGTGTTTTAGGGGTTGATAGTCGTGCAAAAATTACCCAAATACCCCTGAGGATGCGGCTTTTTAATGACTAAAACATGGCCTAGTGACGTGGAGACCGCGTCGATGGGATCAACGCAATAGAAGATGCACCACTTCAAGTCCACATCGGTTCACTAGAAATTACACTGGGAGCCAGGGGAAAATATTCATCGATATGATAGGCAATGCGATGCGTCGAGATCGCACCGATACACTGGTTTAGACTCCCAAACGTGCTTCAAATGATGTTTGAAAAATTTGAAACTCGTTCGAGAACACCTACTGACATTCTTGATCATGAAGTAACTTAAAGATCGACATTTAAAGATTTTAAGGGTCGCAAAATAAGATGGCCAACTATGAAGGATAAAATAACTCTAAGTATGAATACTTAGCTAAAATGTTCTAAGTCTGGGACCCGTTAACAAGCTTTAAAGGACTGAATTAAGCTTATGATTTTGCGGGGTCTTATAATATCTCCCCCTTAGGAACATTCATCCTCGAATGAGACTGAGTAAGATGGGAGAACTGATAGACTGAAAGTACATCTGGACATGCACTACTAAAGCATTATTTCATAACTTAGACTACTAATATACTGAATTATCATACTGAACATGCATAACTGATGCATGATTTTGTAACTGATATAACTGATAAGCTAAGTTTGTATAATAAACATGCATATCTAATGCATGAGTATATGACTAAACTAATTCATGAATGTATGACTGAGTATGCAATGTTACTTGATACCAAGTTGGTAACTACATCTGAACATAAAATTGAGTAAATTTAAGGAAACTGTTACCTTGAGCTGAGTCTGAGTTTGTGGAGAATAGGTGAGGATACTTGGTCCGTATATCTATTTTTGCTTCCCAATTGGCTCCCTCAACTAATTGATTCTGCCAAAGAACTTTAACTAAAGGATCTTCTTTGTTCCTCAGTCTGCGAATCTGAAAATCAAGGATTTCGACTGGAATTTCCTCATAACAGAGGTTGTTCTAAACATCTATACCCTCTAAAGGGACTACAACTGCTGGGTCACTTATGCATTTCTTTACCAAGGAGACATAAAACACTGGGTGCATTGAAGCTAAGTTTGAAGGCAACTCAAGCTCGTAAGCTACCTTTTCGAAGCGACTGAGAATTCGGTAAAGACCGATATATTGAGGACTGAGCTTCCCTTTCTTGCCAAACCTCTTCACTTCTTTCATAGGAGAGGTTTTCAAATACACATAGTCACCAATCTCAAACTTGAGATCCTTTTTGCGCACATTAGTATACGATTTCTGTCGGCTCTGAGCTGTCTTAAGCCTTTCCCTGATCAGTTGAACTTTTTCTAAGGTATCAAATACCAAGTCAGGCCCTACCATTATGACCTCACCCACTTCACACCAACCAATGAAAGATCTACATATCCTCCCACGGAGCACCTCATACAGAGCCATCCGCATGCAAGAATGGTACCTATTAATATACACAAACTCAATCAATGGCAAATGGTAATCTCAACTGCCTTTAAAGTCAATAGCACATGCTCTTAGCATATCTTCTAGAGTCTGGATGGTCCTTTCTTCTTGACTATATGTCTGAGGGTGGAAGGCTGTATTGAGGTGAACTTGGGTACCAAGACCCTTTTGGAAGGCTTTCCAGAAATGAAAGGTAAACTAGGCACCTCTATCTGAGATGATGGATAACGGAACTCCATGCAATCTGACCAATTCTCTGGCATAGAGCTTGGCATGATCCTCGATTTAAAAGGAGATATGGACTGGTAAGAAATGAGCTGACTTGGTAATCCTATTTACAATAACCCAAACCAAATCATGCTGACGATGTGTGCGGGGCAAACCCATCAAAAATTCCATGTTCACTTCTTCCCATTTCCATATGGGAATACTGAACTTCTGCATAGACCCACTAGGCTTCTGATGTTCAATCTTAACCTACTAACATGTTGAGCATTTAGCTACAAACCCTTCAATATCTCTTATCATCCCACTCCAGTAATAGACTTCCCATAAGTCACGGTACATCTTAGTGGCCCCTAGATGAATAGAGTAGCATACACCATGCACTTCTGGAAGAATCTGCTGCCTCAAGTCATCTACACCTGGCACACATAGCCAACCCTAGCAACGCAATACACCATCTCCCCCTTGAGAGAAGACCTCTATTTTCTGATATCTGACTGACTCTTTCAACTTAACTAGACTGTGATGTCTCTCCTACTTTTCCTTCACCATGGAAGCCAGAGATGATTCTGAGCAACTCTGCACCCATATATCTGCTGAATCAACCAAGCGGACACCTAGTCAGGCAAGCTAATGAAATTCTTGAACTAACTTCTTCTTATCATCTTTCACATGAGTAACACTACCCATAGACATCCTACTGAGAGCATCAATCACTACATTGGCCTTGCCCGAATGATACAGGACACTTATGTCATAGTCTTTCAACAACTCTAACCACCTTCTTTGACGGAGGTTTAGGTCTTTCTGAGAGAACACATACTGTAGGCTCTTATGGTTTGTGAACACATCAACATGTACCCCATACAAATAATACCTCCAAATCTTTAAGGCAAATACTTCAGCTGCTAATTCAAGATCATAAGTGGAATAATTCTTTATATGGGGCTTAAGATGTCTAGAGGCATAGGCTATGACCTTACCTCTCTACATCAAAACACACCTCAAACCAACTCTGGATGCATCACAATATACCAAAAACCTATTTGAACCATTTGGTAGAGTCCAAAACTGGAGCTGTAGTAAGTCAAGACTTTAACTCCTAAAAACTCTTCTCATAAGAATCTGACAACTGGAACTTGACTTTCTTTTGAGTCAATCTAGACATAGGGGATGCAATAGAGAAAAATCCTTCAACAAACCATTGGTAATATGCTGGGTTTGATGAATATGCTGGTGCACCCAAAGAGGATATACTGGGTCTGATGAATCACTTATCTAGGAGATCCTTTAACTATTCTTTTAATTCTTTGAGTTATGATGGAGACATTCTATATGGTGGAATAGATATGGACTGAGTATCTTAAAGAAGGTCTATTCTGAAGTCAATTTCCCTCTTGGGAGGAGCTTTGGGAAGATCTTCAGGAAACACCTTTGGGAATTCACATGCTACTGGAATTGACTCTAGAATGGGAGTATCGGAACTAGAATCCTTAACTCAAACAAGATGATAGACACCCCCCTAGCTATCATTTTTCTCACCCTTAGGTAAGAAACAAGCTGACCCTTAAGTGCTAAGGTACTACCCCTCCATTCTAGGATAGGTTCATTCAAAAATTGAAATTGGACAATTCTATTTATGCAGTCAACTGAGGCGTAGCATGAATTAATCCTATCCATGCCAAGAATGACATCAAAATTTGTCATCTCAAATTCTACTAAGTCTGCAAAAGTGACTTTCTGGGATACCATGATCGGACAGTTCCTGTACAATGATAAGGGCAAGGTAAGAGGAGTCGACTTCTCTGGTCCTGTCCCGAAAGTTTATTATCAGCAATCCACTAGGGTCCATGAGTCCCTAGAACCTGAAAATCCTTATGATCCAGGCAGTCCTACAGCCTCTGATATGGAACCTCCCCCTACCATATCCTGTCAAAAAACTAGAACCGACCCCAGCCTACTCGTCATCAAATCTGATGAAGAGTATACACCTGACCTCAAAGCTCTTGAAGTCCGCTGGTACCTTCCTAAGGACGCAATAAAGAGGAAATGGTACACCAGTACCTATTCCAAGGAATAATAAAAGGAATTAGGTCGACTATGGGTAGCCGATATGAAAAGACTCCGATGTGACATAGAATTCTTTTAATGGTTTGAGTTTACCGGAAGAATAGAAAACCAAAATAAATCCCTTAACGTTGTCATTAATAAATGGTATACCCAGAGTAACAAGATAATTGAATCCGTTACTCCTCTTCTCGAAGGGATAAAAATTCCTCATTCCAATGAAGTCCTCAATGCTTCACCCTTCAAGAAGAAACATGATAGACCTCTATCAGCCCCTATCAATAGAGACCTCGATAGGATAGTTGAACAAAACAACTATACTAATCAGGTCCTTCACACTATCTCCCAGAAAATAGGAGATACTAAAAACTCGATACTTCCTTTTAGTTCCCCCGCTTTTGAGAAAGGGGCTCTAAGCCCTAATCCTATAACCAACCCCATCTTTAAGATCCCTGAATTC
>NW_025883787.1:0-11596 GCF_002878395.1 Capsicum annuum
GTTATAGGATCTCTAGTCCCCAGGTTGGGTTTCCTCATATATGACTTAGAAATTTTTAAGCTTGAATTCCTTCCCCCTCGATGTGCTTCATATCATTTTCTTGCTAAGGCCTTAGTCTATGAATTTGTAAAATTATTACAAAGTTAACACAATTAATATTAGTATATCATTGATCAATATATCTCATAAAATTGTGTTTTTCTCTTTATGGTCTGAATTTACCATTATAATAATGGTTTATACTCTACCAATAAATTTTGGTGCTATCACAAATACTCAAAACTAGAGAAACTAATTTCTCAAAAATAAAGTGATTGATCATTTCACTTTTTCACTAGTTGAAGTTAAAATATCAAACTCAACATTCATAGTAGAGTTATCAAATAACAGTTTGCTTTTTTTGTTTCAAAAAATAGCACCAAATTTTCATTTGCTTCACAAAGTACTTTTATGTAAAGCGGGACTTTTCTTTAAATAAAAAAAGCCACAAATTTTTTTTGTTTTAAGTAATATACCCGATTTGTTTGTATATACCTACTTAAGTACTTTTCCACAATTACAGGACAAGTGCAATTAGCCATATATTTCATTTTTGTTTTATTAGGCTAGTAAACTCCCTTTTTTTCACATCACTTTGATATATTTGAATCAAAAGGAGTTGCATGGCTCATACAATCAACACAATGTATTTCACAATTTTTCTTTTTCACCATAATGTGACATGTCAAGGAAAAGTTCATCACATGATTTAGGTATTTTTCATTCCAAGAATGAAATTTATCTCACCCAAATATTTAATGTCAAATGGCCACTCAATATTTTTTATCCTTTCTTTGATAACATGTTAGAGCCAAATTTTAAAGACATCAACACGTGCTAATAGTAACATGTGCTTTATTCCAAGACTAATTATTCACTTGTAACACTTTTTTTAACACATTCTCAAAAATACAAACATCACATTTTTCATGATGATATTTTTCTCATTTCACTATCCCCCGCTATTTTGAGCATTTGAAATACCACTTTATGTTTATGAAAAGTAGTATCATTTTATTCAAAAAAAATTAGGTAATTTTTTTTACCTTTTCTCCGCAACAAGTAGATTTTTTTTCACCGATGATCCCCCTAAGTTGAGCAAGTAGAAAATACTTTACTCTTCATCTCTTCTCTTTTATCTCTTGGAGAGACTAGTAATGTTAAGATATTGAGATAATCTCCATCTTGATATCCGCATTTTTTCAAACTGTAACAAAACATAAATCTCCTTAAAATTATTGGTGTAATATGCCACAAATTATAATAATTAGAGTTGAAATAATAAAATGAACAAATGATAATTTTCTTCTTGACTGAGGCACGGATATCTCGCTCTCTTTAAGGAGTTTTAAGCCCACTGTGGCATATTCTACACCGATCTAGTAGTATATCTCTTGACTAGTCACCTCCAGGATACAACAGCCCATCAACGATGTATAACTCAAGCAACTCCATATTAGTTGAAGAGTCCAAAGCTCCACCATAAGAACATCTTCCTTCAACATATAAAACTCTCTTTTTTTTATAGTGAATATAGTTAAAGACTTGAATATTTTCTATGTTTCAACTCTTTCTTTCACTAATATATTTACTCTTATCTTTTTCTTGTCACTCACAATGTACTACCATCCATCTTTTTTTATGTGTTCTTCAACACAAGGAAGAAAACACCATTTAGATAAATGTAGTATTCTTCCATCTAGTAAATGAGGGAGTAGTGGATATTAAGTGGGGAAGATGAATGTTTTAGGGGTTTCATATGTTATATGAGTTACAATACATAAAGAGGTAGAATAATGGTAGAAGTTACAAGAAACTTATGGCAATATTCTTACCACTAACTCATAAGATTAAAGACACAAAATAATGTGGTAGATAATGGATAAATAAAGTGTTAGAGGTTACAAGAATTATTAAAATATATTGACACCACTTCCTTTACTTTATGTCCATCAATTATCATGCAATTTAATTTTAATATTTAAATGCACCTACAACTCCCGATACATTTTTTTTTTCAATTTTGAATCTTTCAAGATACATAATACATCCAACAAAGATATATATATTTTTTCGTTGTTAAGATACATTTTTAGCTCTCAATAATTATTTTTTTTTATATTGAATCTGTCGAGATACATAATTAGCTCCTCAATATATAATTAGTTTAAATTTTTTGTAATTACTTTATAAGAGTAAGAATTTATGTAATATGATGAGTTAAGATGTATAAAGGGTGAAAATTTCTGTAAAGAATGCTAAGTAAAGATGTATATTTATATTATTTTTCCAAAATTATAAAACGTAATGGTCCAAACACAATGAGAGAAGAAGCCTTCAACATTTTGTGTTTTAACTTAGCAAACTGGTCCATTGACAACAACGTTTTGTTGCCCCAAGCAAGATGAAGAGCACTGCTCTGCGAAGTCAGCTAAGAGGTTACGCTTCTAGTAAGCACCAACCAAACTCCCCTCATGCAAAGTCATAGCCACCTTTTTGAAGGTGGGACATACATGCCACACATATATGGCACATGCCAATAGTACACAATCCAGTATTTTGCTTATTAACACCCCTCACAAGAAGAAGAAGACTTTATCAATGTTTGCTTGTTTGTCCACATCAGGTTACTGCCCTCACTTGAGTTACAAGCTTGTGTTACCAAGTTCGGCATGCACGCTATCTAGTTGAGCTCTTATAAAGTGGCACTTTTTGTGTTTTGTAAACGATGTAGGATAATGGATCAAGGGGCTATTGACATTTCATGTTGAACGTGTACCCACCACACTCTCTTATTGCGTCGAGGGTTCTTCGAAAACTGTTGGGTTCAATTGATGTGAATGAAAAATAAAAAGTTGTTTGGAAGGGACACAATTCGAGTAAAAGACACACTATTTCGGGAAAAGGTATGATTGTTTGGATGGTTGAGGTTGTTCGGAAAAGACAAAATCTTTCGAATGGATAGACATGACTATTCAAAAAGGATACACCTTTCCGGTGAACTATTGCCACCTTTCGGAAGGGGCACTTAATGGCTATATAAACCTGCATTTTTTCACAGGTTTTGTATGAATTTTTCTTCACTTGAAAACATTTATTGTCTTCTAAATAATACCATTTGATCATCTAACTGTTGAGTAAGTTCGAAGAGAATCCAAACGTTTGAGGTACCACTGCAGTCAGATTAAAAGACTTTTTATCCTGAGAGTAAAATTTCATAACCTCGGGTACTTGAAGAAAATTATTTCCTTAAGGAAACTCCGTGAATTCGGAGGACTTGGTTTTAACTTTCTGTTTCATCTTATTACTGAAATTATAACACACTTCTTGGATAGATCATTTTTGATCTTATGTTGAAGGTGTTGTGTAACTTCGTAGGTATTCTTGTTTTTAGACTTGAACTGTGTCGAAGTTGTTGTGCCTAAAGACAGATTCTTGTACCCAAAAATATAGAAAACAACAATCTTAATTGAAATATAAGTATATATATATATATATATTTTTTTTTTTGTTGAGATTTTCTTTTCACTAAAGTTTTTTTTTTTTCAGAATCTATATTGTTTGGTTTCTGGAGATTAAAGCTTTAAGCTTTCTACTCTGTTTGAACTTAACCAGTGATTTGAAGAAATAAAATCTTCATCACAAGTTAGAAATCATTCGATTGACGATTGGAAGTCACAAAAAATTTATCGTTAAACTAGAAATAAGGGGTGTTTAAAGTTACTGCAACTTTATAAGTAGTATTTCGATATACTAAAAATTTACTATCTTGTTGTAACAGGAAAATGACTACTGACAGTCATGTGCATGATACTGCAATGACTATGGCAGCAACTAGTGTTGCCACAACGAGTCGTACGAGTGCTCCGCAGGAAATGGCATCAGCGGAGAAATCCAAAAAATTCACGGGTATTAATTTTAAAAGGTGGAAGAAGAATATGTTCTTCTACATTACAACTTTATGTCTTCAAAGATTCACATTGGAAGAAACTCTAGAGGTACTCGAGGGAACTTCGAACTAGGAGAAATTTGTCGTTATGGAGGCATGGAAACACTTCGATTTTCTATGCAGGAATTACATTCTAAATGGCCACCAAGATGAACTATACAACGTGTATAGTGGAATGAAGATGGCAAAAGAATTTTGGGGTACGCTATAAAGAAAATACAAGACTGGGAATGCTGGAACCAAGAAGTTCTTCGTTGCAAGATTCCTTGAGTTTAAAATGATTGACAGTAAGTCTATTGTATCTCAAGTCCAGGAACTACAAGTGATCATCCATGATCTCCTTGTGGAAGGTATGATTGTGAATGAGGCATTTCAAGTCACGGCGATTATAGAGAAGTTACCACCTATGTAGAAGGACTTCAAGAACTACTTAAAACATAAGCGAAAGGAGATGTCAGTCGAAGATCTTACAGTAAGACTGCGTATTGAAGAAAAAAATAAAGCCACAGAAAGAAGGTCAAAAAGAGACTCTGCAATAAGTGGAGCAAATATTGGAGAAGACGACCACAACAATTCCAAAAAGCAGAAGAAAGCTGGACAGGAAAACAATCAACCTAAGAAGAAATTTAAGGGGAAATACTTTAACTATGGCAATATTGGACACAAGTCAACAGGTTAACATGCCCCAAAGAAAGACAAAAAGAAGGACCAAGTAAATATAGCTAAATCCAAAAAAGAAGTGGATGGTCTGTGTGTCATGCTATCTAAATAGAACTTGGTGGGAAATCCTCGAGAGTGGTGGATGGATTCCAGTTTTACCTGCCACGTTTGCATAAATAAAGAGTTGTTTGCTGCTTTTGCTCTAAATCAAGGTGAAGAGAAGATATATATGGCCAACTCCACAACTGCAAAGGTTGAAGGAATAAGAAAAGTCTGCCTGAAAATGACATCAGGCAAAGTGTTGACTTTAAAAAATGTCCTGTATGTACCGAAGTTATGGAAGAACTTGATTTCTGTATCACTTCTTGACAAAATGGATTCAAATGTGTATTTGTTTTTGAAAAAATTATACTTAGTAAAGGAAAAGTGTGCGTAGGAAAAGACTACCTCACTGAGGGCCTATTCAAAATGAATGTAATGAATGTTGAAATCAATAAAAGTTTAGTTTCTTCCTACTTGCTTGAGTCTAATTATTTGTGGCATGAACGATTAGGACATGTCAATTTTAAAACATTGCGAAAACTGATTAACTTAGAAGTTTTGCAAAACTTTTAATGCGATAAATCAAAATGTCAAACGTGTGTGGAATCAAAGTATGTTAAGAATCTGTATAAGTCTATTGAAAGGAATTCCAATCCCTTACACTTAATACACACTGACATTTGTGATATGAAGTCAATACCATCTCATGGTGGAAAAAAATATTTACAATTTTTATTAAGGATTGCACTAGATAATTTTATGTCTATTTTCTAAACAGCAAGGATAAAGCAATAGCTACATTTAGGCAATATAAAATAGAAGTTGAAAATCAGTAAGAGAAAAAGATCAAAACTATATGAAGTGATAGGGGGAGAATATGAATCTCTCTTTGCAGAAATATATGTAGAGAATGGAATTTTCCATCAAACTACGGCCCTGTATTTACCTAAATCTAATGGAATTCCAGAAAGAGAAAACCGAAGCTTGAAGAAAATAATAAATGTCTTACTTATAAGTTTAGATTTACCGCAAAACTTATGGAGGAAAGCTATCCTTACAACTAATCGAATTCTCAATAGAGTGCCCTATAGTAAGACACAATCAACTTCATATGGAAAATAGAAAGGGAAGAAACCCAACTTGAAATATTTCAAAGTGTGGGGGTGTCTAGCGAAGGTCCAAGTTCCTATGCCTAAAAGGGTAAAAATAGGAACTAAGACGGTAGACTGCGTGTTTATAGGATATGCTAAAAGTAGTAAAGCATGTCGGTTTTTGGTTCATAAATCTAAACATCCGAATATCAATGAAAATATGGTAATTGAATTATACAATGCTAAATTTTTTGAAAACATTTATCCAAGACATGAACAATCTAGTGGGGGGCCTAAATGACCTTGAGATGAACCAAGTGAGGATGTAAATAATGATGAGAATCCAAGACGTGTTTCACGTCAAAGAACATCAACTTTGTTTGGATTGGATTTTGTAATATTTCTCTTAGAAAATAAGCCTCAAACATTCAAAGAAGCGATGACATCTTCAGACTCATCCATTTGGAAAGAGGCAGTCAATAGTGAGATTGATTCAATCTTAAGCAACCATACATGGGAGTTGGTTGATCTTACTCCAAGAAATAAACCTTTAGGTTCTAAATAAATCTTCAAAAGAAAAATGAAAGTGGATGGTACTATTGATAAATACAAGGTAAGACTTGTAGTAAAAGGCTTCAAACAAAAAGAAGGCCTTGATTACTTTGATACATACTCGCCTGTAATGAGGATAACGTCAATTCGGATGTTAATTTCGTTGGTGGTGGAATATGGTCTTGAAATCCATCAAATAGATGTGAAAACAGCATTCCTAAATGGAGAATTGGAGGAAAAAATTTACATGGAACAGCCTGAGGGTTTTTGGTTCCAGGAAAAAAAATAAGGTTTGTAAACTTGTTAAGTCACTTTATGGACTAAAACAAGCACCTAAACAATGGCATGTGAAGTTTGATTAAGCCCTATTGGCAAACGGGTTCAAGATAAATGAATGTGATAAATGTGTTTACATTAAATCACCAAGTCATTGTTTGTTTGTATGTGGATGATATGTTCATCATCAGTAGAGATATTTCTCACATAAATTCTACAAAATAAATGCTCAAGAGCAAGTTTGATATGAAAGACCTTAGTATTGCGGATGTGATCTTAGGAATAAGATCCATAGAACTCCACAAGGGTTGGCATTTTCACAGTCTCATTACATCAAAAAGGTACTTAAAAAAATCAAGTATTTAAAATTTGGTATTGCCAAGGCTCCATTGGACGTGAGCTTCGCACTTCAAAAGGATGAGGGTGAAAGTGATTGACAATTAAAATACGCAAGAGTGTTGGGATGTTTAATGTATATCATGAACTATACATGACCAGACATATCATATGCTATTAGTAAGTTAAGTCGATACACGATTAATCCCAATAAAACTCATTGGATGGCAATTAAAAGAGTTTTAGGGTATCTTATATACACTCAAGACTATGCTTTGCCTTATAATAAATATCCTGCGGTACTTGAAGGATATAGTAATGCAAACTGGATCACCGGATCGAATGAAGTAAAATCCACGAGTGGATATGTATTTACTATAGGTGGAGGAGCAGTTTCTTGGAAATCATCCAAACAAACATGTATTGTTCGCTCTATAATGAAATCAGAATTTATCACATTTGATAAAGCCGGTGAAAAGGAAGAATGGCTCCGAAATTTCTTTGAAGATATTCCTTATTGGCCCAAACCATTGGCACCAGTATGTATACACTGTGATAGTCAAGCTGCAATAGGTATGACAGGGAGCATGATGGTAAATCTCATCACATAAGACGGAGACATAATACCATTAGAGAACTTTTCCCTAGTGGAATTATCATTGTTGACTATGTAAAGTCAAAGAATAATATGTTGGATCCACTTACAAAAGGCCTATCTAGAGAAGGAGTTGAGAGGATATCCAAGGGAATGGGTTTACGGCCTAGGACAAGTCAGCATGGCGGTAACTCTACCTAGCAGGATGGAGATCCCAAGAGTTAGGTTCAAGGAGATCAAACAAAGTTGTGTCTGACAGGTTCAACATTGTCAATATACCCAACTCATTCTCATGATATAGACAATGTTTAGTAAACAAAGATAAGACTTATGGAGTGAAGTCTTTTAATGATTATCTAAATTTGACAGATTTGATCAAATAGTTTAATCTATAGGATTGAATATTTAGAAATCACCTATGTGAGGGTGAAGTGGAAGCCGCTTAAGGAGAATGTTAGTAAAGGCCTATTATATAAGTTCTCATGAGATCGGGACATGTTCATGGATGAAACGAATAAAATTGTAAGAACCATAAATGGTAAAAGGCTGGTTGTGTGACATATATTGTCTAGGTGTACATTAGAGCTCGACGGTTCAAAGATATCAAATCTACTGATTGACCAAGTGTATCTAATGCATGTTCACTACGGAAAGTTCAAGGGAAAACCACTTATCCAGATGCAATCAGTCTTTTCTTGATGATCACATACTTGTCCGTAAAGTTTTACAAAGATTAGTCATTCCCTATCATGTGGGACTTGTTGGGTTCAATTGGTGTGAATAGAAAATGAAAATTTTCTTGGAAGGGACACAACTCTTCGAGTAAAAGACACATTATTTTGGAAAAAGGTATGACTGTTTGGATGGTTGTGGTTATTTGGAAAAGACGCACTCTTTCAAATGTACAGACATGATTGTTCAGAAAGGATACACCTTTTCGGTGAATCATTGCCACCTTTCGGAAGGGGCACTTAATGGCTATATAAACCTGCATTTTTTCACAAGTTTTGTATGAATTTTTCTGTACTTGAAAATATTTTTTGTCTTCTAAAATAATCCGTGTGATCATCTAACTATTGAGTGAGTTGGAAGAGAATTCAATCATTTGAGGTACTACTACAGTCAGATTGAAAGCCATTTTATCGTGGAATGAAAATTCCTTAACCTCGGGTACTTGAGGGGAATTATTTTCTTAAGGACACTCCGTGAATTCGGAGGACTTGGCTTTAACTTTCTGTTTCATCTTATTTCTAAAATTATAACACACTTCTTGGATAGATCATTTTTTATCTTGTGTTGAAGGTGTTGTGTAACTTCATAGGTGTTCTTGTTTTTAGACTTGAACTTGTGTCGAAGTTGTTGTGCCTAAATACAGATTCTTGTACCTAAAAACATAAACATAGAAAACAACAAAAAAACTCTCTATCTCTTTAGAGGTAGGAGTAAGGTATGTTTGCACTCTAACCTTCCTTAGATTCCACCAGTGAATTACACTAAGTATGTTATTGTACACACGCACTCTCTTGTAGTGAGTGTCATTTCATAACACCCTCTCTATTTTTCACAAGGTAGAGGAAAAATATGTCTATACTCTATCATCTCCAGACTCATCATGTAGGATTACATTAGGTATATTGTTGTTGTTATACTCACACGTTCTCTTCTCGCTCAAGCATTTTTCAAAAATCACCTCTCAACCTCACAATGATAAGGTATGCATACATCCTACCTCTATTTGGTGATAGATTTTGAACTTGAAATTTAAGTTTTTGAAATTTGATGTTGTGTTTGAACATGCATTTTACATGAATCTATTTTGGCTAATAAAAAAAGTTCCTCATGAGCCAATTTTGGCTACATGTTTAACACGAATCAACCCAATTTTGAATGGGAAAAATACATAGAACAACATACTTACGAGTTAAATTACAAAAAACAGCAACACTTTTGTGTAATTACTCCATATAGCATAAATAGCATTAGTTTTAATAAAACTCAATTACTTTTACCCTGAGAAAATGTTACTGTGCATATTCTCCCTATTTCACTCTTTCCAACATATATTTCCTTTTTCAAAATCTTTTTTTCCATTTTTCACGCCTCTATCCTTGTTCCCGCGTCCCAATCTTCTTCCAATTTTTTCCTTTTGCACAAATTCAACCATGATCTGAAATGATTTTGTTCCTATAATTCAAGTATCTATTTAACTCAATTATTGCATGTTAGCATTTTCAATTTTTTTTTATATTCAAATTCATAGCAAATTTATTTTTACGATTTCTACTCTCTAATGGCTGAACACACAGTAAAATCACTATCAAAAAGTGGTATACGAAATACTAATTTGGTTTCTGATTATGTACCATCGTTTAGTCTTGGTTTAATTCAAGAAAATATAGTTAAAGTTGTTTCAAATCCTTTACAGTCCAAACAATTTGTTAGTTTGAAGGAAATTAGGTCCAAGTTTTGGAACGATGCGATGAAGATTACTGAAATTTTGAAAAAAGGTAAAAGGATGAAGAAAATTGATTCAGTAAAAGAACAAAAATAAAAAAATATTAGAAGAAAAGGAAAGTTGAAGAAATTGAAGAAGTAAGGAAGGAGGATGTTGATGTTCAGATTTCTTCCGCTGATGAATTCGAAGAAGACACTGAAGATGAGGTAATTTTTGGCTTAGTAAATGTTTTATATATGCATTCTTTTTTCTGTGTTTAATAAGCATTTAATATGTATTTTTTCAAGCCGTTAATATGTATTTAGGGAATTCTAGCTGTTAATATGTATTTTAGCATATGTGAGATACTAATGAAGATTTAATGGCTAAATGTATTTTTAAGTATATTTGATATGTATTTTTTTGTGTTGGTTGTATTTTTGTCATATTCAAATACATATACATGTTATATGTACTTTTTATTTTGTTTAATAAGGTGTAGGTGTAAAATGTATTTTTATGTCATGATGATATGTATTTATGGATTCACGAGAGCTGATATTTTGTTAACATATGTTTTTTTTTCTTTTAGTGTTGATTTTTGTATTTTTTTTTTTGCTGTTCATAATACGTATGAATTTATAGATTGATGTCATGCTGATATGTAGTTAGTGAGCTGTGTTCTTTTTAACCTTTGTATTTTGGTTATAGTTTAAGACATTGTAGTTTTACTTTTTATAGGTGCTGCATGACGACATATTCATTGCAAGAAAACTTCCTCGTTTGGCACCAAATATGTCCATATCAACATACTCTGTAGAAGATATGTTGCACTACTGTGGGACTATGGTATTCGGAAACAAGACGCGAATGCTCATAGTGATTTCAAAGCACTATCGAGGCCTGTTAGGCAAAGTAGAATAACTAGTGTCACATAAGTTCTAGATGTATGATGGTTTGTGGATTTATTACACTGGATATTGTAACAAACGGGTATATGGATGTAGTTTAATATGTATTTTTGCAAACGTATATTGAACTGCATGTTACAGTAAATGAAAAATTTATTCGATTTTACTTGTTTTATATGTTCAGTTTTTACATGTTGCAGTGAGAACTAACCCAAAAATACATATACAACTAAAAATACATATGGATGAACAAATACATATGACAGTTAAAAAATACATATAACCTAAAAATACTTACACAATGTTAAAATACATATGCAGTGATCAGATAATTAGATAAAAATAGATTTCAAATCTAAATCCTATGTTAGGTGTTCAACTTTGACAATATGAATAAATACACTACTAAGTTTTAACACAGTTCAGATATCATTTTTTAGTTGTTTAGTTTTAAACATAAATATGACTGTTAACAATAAATATGTTTATAAATACATAAACATTATTAAATATACATATTAGTTAAAAATATAGATATAGTTTTGAAAATACATACGAGTTCCAAATACATATATAGTGATTTTAGACATGTATACATATATAATGTTGAAAATATATATCAATGTGAAAATACATTTATAGTGATAAAAACACATATGAGTTGAAAATACGTATGAATAGAGTATGCTAACAGAGTATTAAAAATACATA
>NW_025883788.1:0-4431 GCF_002878395.1 Capsicum annuum
CATTATAACACATTACTGTTCACTCATATTTTCACCAAGAGCGACACGTTATGATTTCATAGTTATCTATAATTAAAGAACTGTGACTCTTCTTAATACTATTCTTTAAAATTTACCACATATCTCTATTGTAGTTAAATGTCATATAAGCCATGATCACAAGAATATACATGAATTCTTGTTTATGTATAGCTTACTTGTTTGCTAGAATGAAACATGAATTAAGTGATAATAACATTCTAAAACCCAGAAAATGTTGAATTCTTAAATCTATAGGCGAATAAAAAAAAAACGAATTAGGTGCTACATGCACTCCACTACAAGTAAGTTCTCTAGCGGGCTCATAAATTTTAGCTATTACTCTGTTGCAATTTTGCTACAATCAATTTATATTGTGGATGTTCTTGAAAGAGTTCTCTTAATTTGCTCTTAAGATTAACTTGCAGAATCTATTATAACTTAAAGTATACCAAAGTAATGGACCTCAGTTGTGAGATGTTTATTGATCTGTATAACAGGAATAAGAGGTTGAAACAAAAAGATGAAAGAGATTTATGTTCAATCTGCAACCAACTAACAATCATTTCTTTCCTAACATGTCCTCTAATTCATAAGTTGCCTCACTTTCTCAACATTTCCCCATATCCCAAGTACACCTTAAACACTTAGCAACAATAAATATGCGACAGAGAAAGTTGCAATGATGGACGACTTGGTATGTTGTTTTCCTAATGCATTCCCCCCTTTTGGTTTCTCTTCTCTCTCACTTTCATAGTTACTAATTTGATGGTTGATACTAATTTGATGGTTAATCTTTATTTCTATTTTTCCACAAAATTATAGTATATTTTTTTTTTGTTGTTTATTTATTTTGATTGATTTAAAATATTTTACATCTTCTCTCCTTAAAATTACGGAAAAAATAATATTAGTTTTATCACGTTAAGGTATAAATAACTTAAACATAAAGTACAATTCTGATAACTTATTTTACATTTTATGTAGTTTTTAAATATGTAAATTATTTTTAAAAAAGTTTAAAGATTGTACTTTTGAACGCGGGATCAAAATAAAAAAGTTTAACTTCCTCCATTTTGTTGTTCATGTCGATGTAAAGTTAAACTATGTCTAGCTCACTCAAATCAAATTCGACCCACTTATATCTGATCTGACCGGCTTATTTTTGAGGTCTTGTTGACGTATTTAGTTATTTTTTTTGAATCCCCTTAATATAAATCCTGGCTCCACCACTGGTAGTTAATCTCTTCAATGTTGAGGTAGTTGCTGAAGTTTATATAGATAGCAATGATGAGGATATTATAATGCAACTATCTTTCTCTGTTCGAAGGTACATTAATTGTTTGTTGTTTTACTTACATATTTTATAGCATACTGATCAGTGGCGGATGTAGAGTAGAAGGTGTGGGTTTTCAGGGACCCACACCCGCTACCGTAAGGCTTAAAATTACATAGAAAAATTGCCAAAAGTTTTAAATATTAATAGGTGGGAACCCATAACTAAACCAAGGGATAGCTTAGTGGCAGGAAAGGAGCCCTTGGAAACCCACAAGTTTAAAATTCTGGATCTGCCTCCTCTGATACTGATATGTTGTCTGCCAAGTCACCAAGGGAGAAATATTTCACGGTAATTTCAAAACTCTCTTTTTAATGTTTTAAGTTAATCGCTTCAATTGTTGTTTTATTAATCTTTACGTAAACTCATTACCTCAATTATTGGGCACATATAAAGTGCCAATATTCATTTTCACAAACTTCATATTTTCATTTTGTAGGATTTTATGGATGATAATGACATGATCTCTCCGTCTCTTAAAGAGACCTTGGTAGGAAAAGTAGATTCGAATTTGGATGCATATCATATGTAAAAGAAGTTGATAATGATCTCAATGTACAACTCTCAAGTAACAAGGCCGGCAAAGTAGTTAAAATATGAGGAAAACGCAGAAAATATTTCCTCAAATATTAGCTTTTTCTATTTTATTTCTAGCACGATAAATTCTTTAACAATATTTGGCATCCAAAGTTGCTCGTTTCATATAGCGTCTACAACCATAAGTAACTTCTTTTTGATCTTATGTGCAAATTTGCGTTCATATTCGTTAATCTCAATTTTAAAACGGTTATGTGGTTGTGCAAAATCTTCATGACACCATTCATTAGAAAGTGAAATCATAAAACATATTATTCTCTAACTAGCTCACAATCATTGCAGTGACTTGGTGAGAATGTGTATATATAAATTTTACTCCTTAGGAGGAATATTCGTAACAAAAAAGGTTTGTTGTTCCTTAAATCACTACAAGTGGAAAATGCACTCCAGTTGTGAACTATCACTTTTGAATTGCAGAGTTGTGACGATATATGATATTATGTTTTTTTTATCCAATTTATTATTAGAAAATAAGAATTTTTATTTGTCAACACCATCAACATATTTTGCCATCAATACTTTTTTCTTAAAAATTCATACAGTTAATGATTTTTTATATCATGTTTATGTAATTTATTCTTTATTTCTTTTAAATATTGTGTGAGAAACTAATTGATGACAATCTGAAGGTAATATTTCAAGAGGTATCAATTATAGTTCATTAAAATTTATTACTTATGTATTTGATATGATTTGTTAGGAATGTTTGGAAAAAATATATTTTCAATATTTGATTACAAGGTACTAACATATATTTAGAGTGAATAGAGCATGACTTCTAAAAAGAATATATTTTCATATATTTTGGTTACGTGTAATTAGAATGTGAGTGGAAAAAACATTTAATTTAAAGACTAAAGATGTTCATAGATTATAAAGAGTCTAAGTGGATGTTTAGATGGACTTATATCTTTTGTACTTATTATATGGTTCTTTATGTCATATAATATGGATGTCAGGTGATATGTATATGTGTGAAATATTAGAGATAATAGTTAGTAGTCAAGTTGGATTTGAAGACTAAAACATTCCTTGTTCAATTTGGATTTGAATACATACATAGCTGGCCAACTTGCCAACTTGACATTTTGCCAACTTGAAGTCCAGTTTGGTGTGAAACTAAGTTTGGTGTCTATAAATAGCCACCATTTGTACATTTTATAGAGACATCAAAGTAATTACTAAAATTCTCTTAAGTTCTCTCTGTTATTTAAGTTTGATATTGATATTTTGTCTTTATTTTATATCACGTTATCAGCACGAGACTCTACCGTCTCAAAATTTGATGGCTAAGAAAAGAAAATTGAATCGAAAGGTGGAGAAGGCGAGATCGCAAAAACTATGCGATCATCATGATTTGGATTTCACCTTTCTACTATTTATGATTAGATAAGTATACTATTAACTCATGTTATTTCATAAATTTTGAAAACAATATTGATAATTACAAAGTGGTGATATTGTTATAGACTCAAATTTGAGTTTATTATACTTTGGCCTAATATGTTATTAGTCGAGGGTGTGATGATGGATTTAAACCTCATGTCATTAAGAGGGAAAGACATTGAATTAATAGTCCCGATGCACCATGGTGATAAATGTTGGGTTCAAGTTTCATTGATTTTTGGCCTAAGATGTCTTTATATGGATAAGACATTGAGTTTTAATCTTTAAATAACATATTGATGATATAATGACTAAGGAAAAATTTTGTTGAAAAGTCATGAAATATGTCCCATTGAATATGCTCAATTCCTTGAAGTGAATGTGATAGCATGCAGTGCATAGTATGTCTGAAAGAAGACATGTGATTGAATTTATGAATATGAATATAGGCATAACAAGGACAAAACATTTCGTTACATTATATGTACGTCTCGATTTGCTCATGAAGGAGCAATATCTTGAAAGAAATTCTAAGCTATCATAATTTGATAAGCTTAAGACATGATTATATATTTGATTCTTGGGGAATGATATTATTTTGATTATTAAAAATATAGATCCATTCCCTGGGGTGAATGTGATAGGAGTAACACCTCCAAAATAGCAAACTTGAAAAATTATTCATGTTCTAGTAAATTTTAAATTTACTATCGCATGAACGATTTTGTTATCTCAAAGATGTGCACAGATTATAGTTTTTCTAATAACTTACAAAATTTTCCTAGTATAAACTGGGGCAGAAAATTTTGTTTGGTTGTTTCGTCTTCTTTGATGGCTTGCAGGTTTTCTGCAAAGCACAGGTCTATCCAAGAACGAAATATCATCTCCGGTTAAAATATAGAAGAATGGTCAGTTTGAAGATAGTTAGAATCAGCTTTGCATCCATAGCGGCCCAATATCTCAGGCGACATCTTTTTAGCTTCTGATCAGGAGAACAAGCATCCAAAGTATTCTATGAACTGTTCTTTGGTAGAGTATCAATGACTCAATCCAAGTTTCAAGTTCAAGTTTCAAATATTAATTGCAAGATCAAA
>NW_025883789.1:0-10643 GCF_002878395.1 Capsicum annuum
AGCCTACGGTTCGGGGTTGGAACCGAGGTTCGAGTGTGCTGTGGGTCAAAAATTGACCCGCGCATACCAGGGAGGTTGAGGATCGTTCCAGTGTGGTCTGTTTTAATATTCTAGGCCATTTGGTTTATCAAACAGGCAAAACGACATGAACGGGGCATTTTTATGCCAAATCGGTGTGCTATAGCCCACGGTTCTGGGGTGGACCCGAGGTTCGGGCGAGCTGTGTGCCAAAAATTGAGTGGGGCATGCCAGAGAGGTTGGGGATCATCCCAGTGTGGTCCATTTCAATACTCTAGGTCATTTGGTTGGTCAAACAAGCGAAACGGCGTGAACGGGGCATTTTTGGGCCAAATCGCTGTGCTTAGCCCACGGTTCCGGGGATTGGCATGGGGTCCAGGCGTGTTATGGGTCAAAAATCGATCGGGGTGTTCCAGGTAGGTTGGGATCGTCCTAGCGTGGTTTGTTTCTATATTCGAGGACATTTGGTTGGTCGAATGGGCGAAACAACGTGAACGGGGTATTTTTTGGCCAAATCAGTGTGCTATAGCCCACGGTTCCTGGGGTTCGGGTGTGTTGTAGGCTAAAAATCGATCGGGTCATACCACGGAGGG
The DNA here is from genome assembly GCF_002878395.1 of Capsicum annuum. Lineage (NCBI taxonomy): Eukaryota > Viridiplantae > Streptophyta > Magnoliopsida > Solanales > Solanaceae > Capsicum > Capsicum annuum. Next base: position 612 of record NW_025883789.1, read on the forward strand.
TGGAGATCATCCTAGTGTGGTCCGTTTTAATATTCTAGGCTATTTGGTTGGTCAAACAGGCAAAACGGTGCAAACGGGGCATTTTTTGACCAAATCGGTGTGCTATAACCAACGGTTCCGGGGGTGGGCCCGGGGTCTGCATGTGCTATATGTCGAAAATCGACCGGGGGTGCCAGAGAGGTTGGGGATAGTCCCGGTATGGTTCGTTTCAATATTCTAGGCCATCTGGTTGGTCAAACGGGCGAAACGGCGTGAACGAGACATTTTTTGGCCAAAATGGTTCCAGGGGTGGGCCTGGGGTTCAGGCATGCTGTGGGTTAAAAATCGATCGAGACGTGCCAGGTAGGTTGGGGACCTTCCCGATGTGGTCTGTTTCAATATCTAGGCCATTTGGTTGGTCAAACGGACGAAACGACGCGAACGGGGCATTCTTGGGTTAAATAGGTGTGTTATAGCCCACGGTTTTGGATGTGGGCCCGGGGTTTGACATACTGTGGGCCAAAAATCTATCCGGGTATGCCAGGGTAGTTGGGGGTCGTCCCTATATGGTCCGTTTCAACATTCTAGGATATTCGGTTTGTTAAACGGGCGAAACGGCAAGAACGGGATATGTTTGTGCCAAATTGGTATGCTATATCCTACAGTTGAGGGGGTGGGCCCGGGTTTCGGGCGTGGTGTTGGTTGAAAATCAATTGGGGTATGCCAGAGAGGTTGGGGATTCTTTTAGTGTGGTCCGTTTTAATATTCTAGGCCATTTGGTTGGTTAAACGGGCGAAACGGCGCAAACGGGGCATTTTTGGATCAAATAGGCGTGCCATAGACTACGGTTCCAGGCGTGGGCTCAGGGTTCGAGCGTGTTGTGGGCCTGAAAATAGACCGAGGACTACCAGGGAGGTTGGAGATCATCCCAGTGTTGTCCGTTTCAATATTATAGGCCATTTGGTTGGTCAAACGGGCGAAACGGAATGAACGGGGCATTTTTAGGCCAAATCGGTGTGCAATAGACCATGGTTCCTGGGGTGGGATCGAGGTTCGGGTATGTTGTGGGACAAAAATCGATCATGGCGTGCCAGAGAGGTTGGGGATCATCCCAGAGTGGTCTGTTTTAAATTTGTAGGCCATTTTATAGGTCAAACGGGCAAAACGGTGTGAACGAGGCATTTTTTAGCCAAATCATTGTGCTATAGCCCATGATTCTAGGGGTGGGCGCTGGGTCCGGGCGTGCTGCGGGCTGAAAATCGATTTGGGCATGCCAGGGAGGTTGGGGATCGTCCCAGTGTGGTCTGTTTCAATATTTTTGGCCATTTGGTGTGTCAAATTGGCAAAACGGGGCATTTTAGGGCCAAATCGGTGTGCTAGCCCACGGTTCGGGGGTGGATCCGGGGTTTGGGCGGGCTCTGTGTTGAAAATCGACCGGGGCATGCCAGGGAGGTTGGAGATCATCCCAGTGTGGTCCGTTTTAATATTTTAGTCCTTTGGTTGGTAAAACGGGCGAAACGACGCGAACGGGGCATTTTTGAGCCAAATCAGTGTGCTATAACCCATGGTTTCAGGGGTGGGCCCAAGATTCGGGTATTCTGTGGGCCAAAAATCGATCGAGGAGTACAAGGGAGGTTGGGGATCGTCCCAGTATGGGCCGTTTAAATATTCTAGGCCATTTGGTTGGTCAAACGGGCGAAACACCGCGAACGGGTTATTTTTGGGCCAAATTGGTGTGCTATAGCCCACAGTTTCGGGGGTGTCCCCGGGGTCCGGGTGTGTCGTGGGCAAAAAATCTACGGGGGCGTGCCATGGAGGTTGGGGATCATCCCAGTATGGTCAGTTTAAATATTTTAAAGCCATTTGGTTGGTTAAACGAGTGAAACGACGTGAACGATGCATTTTGGGGCCAAATTGGTGTGCTATAGCCCACTGTTCTGGGAGTTGACCCGGGGTCCTGGCGTGTTGTGGGCCAAAAATCGACCGGGGCATGCCAGGGAGGTTGGGGATCGTCTAGGTGTGATCCGTTTTAATATTTTTGGTCATTTGGTAAGTCAATCGGGCGAAACGGCACGAATGGGGCATGTTTGAGCCAAATCGATGTGCTATAGCCAACGGTTCCGGAGGTGGGCCAGGGGTTCGGGCGTTCTATAGGCCAAAAATTGACTGGGGCATGTTAGGGAGGTTGAGGATCGTCCTAGTGGTACGTTTTAATATTTTAGGTAATTTGGTTTGTCAAACAGGCGAAACGGCATGAATGGTTTTTTTTTTGGGCCAAATTGGTGTGCTATAACCCACGATTCCGGGGTTGGGCCCGAGTTTCGGGCGTGCTGTAGGCCCAAAATCTATTGGGGCGTGCCAGGGAGGTTGGGGTTCATCCTTGTGTGGTATCTTTCAATATTCTAGGCTATTTGGTTGGTCAAACGTGCGAAACGGCTCGAACGTGATATTTTCGGGCCAAATCTGTGTGCTATAGCCTATGGTTCCGAGGGTGGACTCGGGGTCCGGGCATACTGTGCGGCAAAAATCGATCGGGCATACCTGGGAGGTTGAGGGTCATCCCAGAGTGGTTCGTTTCAATATTTTTGGCCATTTGGTTGGTCAAATGGGAGAAATGACATGAATAGGGCATTTGTATGCGAAATCGGTGTGCTATAGCCCAAGATTATGGGGTGGACCCAGGGTCCGAGCATGCTGTGCGCTGAAAATTAAGTGGGGGCGTACCAGCGAGGTTGGTGGTCATCCTCGTGTGGTCCTTTTTCAATAATCTAGGACATTTGGTTGGTAAAACAAGCAAAACGGTGTGAACGGGGCATTTTTGGGCCAAATCGGTGTGTTATAGCCCATAATTTCAAGGATGAGCACGGGGTTCGGGTGTGTTGTGGGTCAAAAATTGATCGGGGTGTGCAAGGTAGGTTGGGGATTGTCTCAGTGAGGTTCGTTTCAATATTCTAGGCTATTTGGTTGTTCAAACGGGTGAAGCGACGCAAACGGGGCATTTTTAGGCCAAATCGATGTGCTATAGCCCACGGTTCTTGGGGTCTGGGCGTGTTGTGCGTCGAAAATAGACCGGTTCATACCAGGAAGGTTTGGATTGTCCTAGTGTGGTCCGTTTTAATATTCTACGCTATTTGGTTGGTTAAACGGGTGAAATGGCGCGAACGGAGCAATTTTTGATCAAATCAATTTGCTATAGCCAACTGTTCCGGGGGTGGGCCTGGGGTCTGCATCTGCTGTTGGTCAAAAATCATCTGGAGTGTGATAGAGAGGTTAGGGATTGTCCCAGTGTGATCCGTTTCAATATTCTAGGCCATCTGATTGGTTAAACGGGTAAAATGGCGCAAACGAGATATTTTTGGGCTAAATCGATGTGCTATAGCCCGCGATTCTAGGGGTGGGCCGGGGGTCCGAGCATGCTGTGGGTCAAAATCCAATCAAGACGTGCCAGGTAGTTTGGGGATCTTCCCAGTGTGGTCCATTTCAATATTCTAGGCCATTTGGTTGGTCAAACAGGCGAAACAGCGCGAAAGGGGCGTTCTTGCGAAAAATAAGTGTGCTATAGTCCACGGTTCCGGGGGTGGGCCTGGGGTTCGACGTCCTGTGGAATGAAATTCGATCGGGGCATTCCAGGGAGGTTGGGGATTGTCCCTATATGATCCGTTTCAATATTCTAGGCCATTTGGTTGGTTAAACGAGTGAAACGACGCATGTTTGCACCAAATCGGTGTGCTATATCCCGCAGTTGAGGGGTAGGCTCGGGGTTCGAGCGTACTGTTGGTCCGTTTCAATATTCTAGGCCATTTGGCTGGTCAAACAAGTGAAACGGTGCAAATGAGGCATTTTTGGGTCAAATAGGTATGCTATAGCCTACGGTTTCGGGCATGGGCTTAGGGTCCGGGAGTGTTGTGGGGCCGAAAATAGATCGACGACTGCCAGGGAAGTTGGGGATTGTCCCAGTGTAGTCTGTTTCAATATTATAGGCCATTTGGTTGGTCAAATGGGCGTAATAGAATGAACGAAACATTTTTCGGCCAAATCAGTGTGCAATAACCCATGGTTTCGGGGATGGAATCGGGGTTCGGGCGTATTGTGGGCGAAAAATTGATCGAGAAATGCCAGAGAGGTTGGGGATCGTCCCAGAGTGGTCCGTTTTAATATTCTAGGCCATTTTATAGGTCAAACGGGCGAAACAGTGTGAACGGGGCATTTTTTTGCATAATCGGTGTGCTATAGCCCACGATTCTCGAGGTGAATGCATGGTCCGGGCATCCTGCGGGCTAAAAATCGACTTGGGCATGCCAGGGAGGTTGGGGATCGTTCCAGTGTGTCCGTTTTAAAATTTAAGGCCATTTGGTTTGTTAAACGGGCGAAATGACGCGAATGTTACATTTTTGGGCCAAATCAATGTGCTATACCCCACGGTTCTGGGGGTGGGCTCATGGTCTGGGCGTGCTGCAGACCGAAAATCGACTGGGGTGTGCCAGGGATATTGGGGATCGTCGTAGTGTGGTCCGTTTTAATATTCTAGTCCTTTCGTTGGTCAAACGGGCAAAACGGCGCGAACAGAGCATTTTTGGGCGAAATCAATGTGCTATAGCCCATGGTTCCGGGGGTGGGCCCAAGGTTCGGGCATGCTGTGGGCCAAAAATCGATCGGGGATTGCAAGGGAGATTGAGGATCGTCCCAGTATGGTACGTTTAAATATTCCAGGCCATTTGGTTGGTTAAACGAGTGAAACGACGTGAACGGGTCATTTTTTGGCTAAATTGGTGTGCTATGCCCACGGTTTCGGAGGTAGCCCCGGGGTTCGGGTATGCCGTGGGTCAAAAATCGATGGGGGTATACTAGGGAGGTTGGGAATCGTCCCAGTGTGATCCGTTTCAATATTTTTGGCTATTTGGTAGGTCAATCGAGCGAAACGGCACGAACGGGGCGTGTTTGAGGCAAATTAGTGTGCTATAGCCAATAGTTTCGGGGGTGGGCCTGGGGTTCGGGCGTTATGTAGGCCGAAAATCGATAAGGTCATGTCAGGGAGATTGAGGATCGTCCTAGTGGTCCGTATCAATATTTTAGGCAATTTGGTTTGTTAAATGGGTGAAATGGAGCTAAAGGTTTTTTTTGGGGCCTAATCAGTGTGCTCTAGCCCATGGTTTCGGGGTTGGGCCAGGGGTTCGGGTGTGCTATAGGCCTAAAATCTATCGGGGCGTGCCAGGGAGGTTGGTGATCGTTCTAGTGTTGTCTGTTTACATATTCTAGGCTATTTGTTGGTCAAACGTGTGAAACAGCTCGAATGGGGCATTTTCGAGCCAAATTTGTGTGCTATAGCACATGGTTTTGGGGGTGGACCCGGGGTCTGGGCATACTGTGCGTCAAAAATCGATCGAATGTACCAAGGAGGTCGGTGATCATCCCAGTGTGGTTCGTTTTAATATTCTAGTCCTTTTGTTGGTCAAACGGGCGAAACGGCGCGAACAGAGCATTTTTAGCCGAAATCAGTGTGCTATAGCCCATGGTTCTGGGGTTGGGCCCAAGGTTCGGGCATGCTGTGGGCCAAAAATCGATTGGGGATTGCAAGGAAGGTTGGGAATCGTCCCAGTATGGTTCGTTTAAATATTCCAGGGCATTTGGTTGGTTAAACGAGTAAAACAACGCGAACGGGTCATTTTTTAGCTAAATTAGTGTGCTATGCCCACGGTTCCGGAGGTGGCCCCGGGTTCGGGTATGCCGTGGGCCAAAAATCGATGGGATCATGCTAGGGAGGTTGGGGATCATCCTAGTGTGATCCGTTTCAATATTTTTGGCCATTTGGTAGGTCAATCGGGCGAAACGGCATGAACGGGGCGTGTTTGAGCCAAATTAATGTGCTATAGCCAATAGTTTTGGGGGTGGACTTGGGGTTCGGGCATTATGTGGGCCGAAAATCGATAAGGGCGTGTCAGGGAGGTTGAGGATCATCCTAGTGGTCCGTATCAATATTTTAGGCAATTTAGTTTGTTAAACGGGTGAAATGGCGTGGCCGGTTTTTTTTGGGGCCAAATCGGTGTGCTATAGCCCATGGTTTCGGGGTTGGGCCAGGGGTTCGGGCGTGCTGTAGGCCTAAAATCTATCGGGGTATGCGAGGAAGGTTGGTGATCGTCCTAGTGTTGTCTGTTTCAATATTCTAGGCTATTTGTTGGTCAAACGTGCGAAACAGCTCAAATAAGGCATTTTCCGGCCAAATCTGTGTGCTATAGCACATGGTTCCGGGGGTGGACCCGGGGTCTGGGCATACTATACGTCAAAAATCGATCGAACGTACCAAGGAGGTTGGGGATTATCCCAGTGTGGTTCGTTTTAATATTATAAGCCATTTGGTTGGTCAAACGGGAGAAACGACACGAACGGGGTATTTTTATACCAAATTGATGTACTATAGACCACGGTTCTGGGTGGGCTTAGGGTCTGGGTGTGCTGTGCATTAAAAATTGAGTGGGGCGTGCCAGGGAGGTTGGGTATCATTCCCGTGTGGTTCGTTTCAATACTCTAGGTCATTTGGTTGGTCAACCAAGCGAAACAGCGTGAACGGGGCATTTTTAGGCAAAATCGATGTGCTATAGCCCACGGTTCTGGGGGTAAGCACGGGGTCTGGGCGTGTTGTGGATCAAAAATCAATCGGGACGTGCTAGGTAGGTTGGGGATTGTTCCAGTGTGGTTCGTTTCAGTATTCTAGGCCATTTGGTTGGTCAAACGGGCGAAACGATGCAGTTGGGGCATTTTTAGGCAAAATCGGTGTGCTAGCCCGCGGTTCTTGGGGTCCGGGTGTGTTGTGGGTCGAAAATCGATCGTGTCATGCCAGGGAGGTTGGGGATTATCCCAGTTTTGTTCGTTTTAATATTCTAGGCTGTTTTGTTGGTCAAATTGGCGGAACGGCACGAACGGTGCACTTTTTGACCAAATTGGTGTGCAATATTTCCGGGGGTGGGCTTGGGGTTCGCATATGCTGTGGGCTAAAAATTGACCGGGGCATGCCAGGGAGGTTGGGTATAGTCACAATGTGGTCCGCTTTAATATTCTAGGTCATCTGGTTGGTCAAACGGGCAATACGACGCAAACGAGACATTTTTGGGTGAAATCGGTGTGCTATAACCCTCGATTCCTGGGGTTGGCCTTGGGTTCGGGCATTTTGTGGTTCGAAAATCGTTCGAGACGTGCCAGGTAGGTTGGGGATCTTCCCAGTATGGTCCGTTTCAATATTCTAGGCCATTTGGTTGGTCAAACGGGTGAAACGATGCGGACAAGGTATTCTTCGGATAAATAGGTGTGCTATAGCCCACAGTTTCGGGGGTAGGCCTGGGTTTCAATGAGCTGTGGGTCAAAAATCGATTGGGGCATGCCATGGGGGTTGAGGATCATCCCTATATAGTCCATTTCAATATTCTAGGCCATTTGGTTGGTTAAATGAGCGAAACATCGCCAACGGGGCATGTTTGAGCTAAATCGGTGTGCTATTCCCACAGTTGAGGGGGAGGACCCGAGGTTCGAGCGTGCTATTGGTTCAAAATCAACCCGGGTATGCCAGGGAGCTTCGGGATTCTTCCAGTGTGGTCCGTTTCAATATTTTAGGCCATTTGGTTGGTGAAACGGGTGAAACGGCACAAACGGGGCATTTTTGGGTCAAACAGGTGTGCTATAGCCTACGGTTTTGAGTGTGGGCTCAGGGTTCGGTCGTTTTGTGGGACAAAAATAGACCGAGGACTGCCAGGGAGGTTGGGGATTGTCCCAGTGTAGTCCGTTTCAATATTATTGGCTATTTGGTTGGTCAAACGGGCAAAACGGATCTAACGGGGCATTTTGGAGCCAAATCGGTGTGCAATAGCCCACAGTTTGTGGGGTTCGGACGTGCTGTGGGACAAAAATTGATCGGGGAATGTCAGGGAGTTTAGGGATCATCGCAGTGTAGTCTGTTTAATTTTTCGTGTCCATTTGGGTGGACAAATGGGTAAAACAGAGCGAACATGGCATTTTTGGGCCAAATCGGTGTGCTATAGCCCACAATTCTGAGGGTGGGCTCGGGGTCCGAGCGTACTGTGGGATGAAAATTGATCGGGGCATGCTAGAGAGGTTGGGGATCATCCATGTATGGTCCATTTAATTTTTCGTGGCAATTTGGGTGGACAAACGGCCAAAACGGCGCGAACGGGGCATTTTCAGGCCAAACCGGTGTGCTATAGCCCACGGTTTCGGGGGAGGGCCTGGGGTTTGGGCGTGCTATGGCCAAACTCGATTGGGGCGTGCCAAGGAGGTTGAGGATCATCCCTATGTGGTCCGTTTAATTTTTTGTGGCTATTTGGGTGGACAAACGGGCAAAACGGCCCTAACAGGGCATTTTTAGGCTAAATTGGTGTGCTATAGCCAACAGTTTTGGGGGTAGGCCCGGGGTCTGGGTATGCTGTGGGCCTAAACTTGATCGAGGCATGCCAGGGAGGTTGGGGATCGTACCAGTGTGGTCCGTTTAATTTTTTGTGGCTGTTTGGGTGGCTAAACAGGCGAAATGACGCGAACGGAGAATTGTCTGGCTAAATTGGTGTGCTATAGCCCACGGTTTTGAGGTTGGGCCCGGGGTCTGAGTATTCTGTGGGCCAAAAATTGACCAGGGCATGCCAGGGAGGTTGGGGATCATCCCAGTATGGTTCGTTTATTTTTCGTGGCCATTTGGGTGGACAAACGGGTGAAACGACGCGAACTAGGCATTTTTGGGCTAAATCGGTGAGCAATAGCCCATGGATTCGAGGGTTGGCCTGGGGTCTGGGTGTGCTGTTCGCCGAAAATCTATCAGGGCATGCCTGGGAGGTTGGGGATTGTCCCAGTGTGGTACGTTTAATTTTTTGTGGCCATTTGGATGGACAAACGGGCAAAATGGCACGAACACGGCATTTCAAGCCAAATCAGTGTGCTATTACCGATAGTTTTGGGGGTGGGGCCGGGGTCTGGGAGTGCTGTGGGTCAAAAATCGATTGGGGCATGCCAGGGATGTTGGGTATCATCCCACTATGGTTCGTTTAATTTTTTATGGTTATTTGGGTGGACAAACGGGTGAAACGGTGCGAACAGGGCATTTTTGGGCTAAATCAGTGTGCTATAGCCCATGGTTTTGGGCATGGACCCGAGGTTCGGGCGTGGTGTGGGCCAAAAATTGGCCGGGGCGTGCCAGGGAGGTTGAGGATTGTCCCAGTGTGGTTCGCTTAATTTTTTGTGGCCATTTGGGTGGATAAATGGGCGAAATGACGCGAAAGAGGCATTTTACGAGCCAAATCGGTGTGCTATAGCCTATGATTTCAGGGGTGGGGCTGGGTTTCGGGCGTGCTGTGGGTCGAAAATCAATCAGGGCGTGCCAGGGAGGAAGAGGATCATCCTAGTATGGTCCGTTTATTTTTTCGTGGCTATTTGGGTGTCAAACAGGCGAAATGGCTCGAACAGGGCATTTTCTGGCCAAATCGGTGTGCTATAGCCCATGGTTTTGGGGGTGGGCTTGGGATCTGGGGGAGCCGTGTGCCAAAAATTAACCGGGGTATGCCAGAGAGGTTGGGGATCATACCAGTGTGGTCCATTGATTTATTTGAGGTTGTTTGGGTGGTCAAACGGGTGAAACGGTGCAAACGGGGCATTTTCGGCAAAATCGGTGTGCTATAGCCCACGGTTTTGAGATAGGGCCCTGGGTTCGGGGGTGTCATGGGCCGACAATTATTTGGGGCGTGCCAGAGAGGTTGAGGATTATCCTAATGTGGTCCGTTTATTTATATGAGGCCATTAGGGTGGTCAAACGGACATAACGGCTAGAACTGTGCATTTTTGGGCCAAATTAGTGTGCTATAGCACACGGTTTTGGGGGTGGGCCCGGGGTCCAGGGGTGTCGTGGGACAAAAATCGATCAGGGCGTGCCAGAGAGGTTGGGGATCATCTCAGTGTGGTTTGTTTATTTATTTGAGGCTATTTGGATAGTCAAGCAAGCAAAATGGCCCAAAATGGAGTATTTTAAGGCCAAATCGGTGTGCTATAGCCCCCAATTTTGGGTGT